>NW_023657367.1:22500-28186 GCF_015228065.2 Penaeus monodon | reverse complement strand
CTTTTAAAACCCTTTTTCCCCATTTTAAATTTTCCCTTGGGATTTTTTTTTTTTCCCCCATTTTTTTAAAATTAAATTTTTTTTTAAATTGTGAAATTTAATTTCCCAAAATCCCAAAAAAAAAAAAAAAAATTTTTTTAAATTTCCTTTTTTGAAATGTTTTAATGCCCCCCCCTTTTTTAAATTTTTGCTTTTAAAGGGAACCCCCCCCCCCCCCCTCCCTTTTTTTTTTGTTTTTTGCGCTATATTTTTTTTAAACCTCATTTTTTTTTCCCCTTTTTTGGGGTAAATTTTTTAAAAATTCTGGTTGATTTTTAAAAAAAAACTTTTTACTTTTTCTTTTCATAAATGTTTTTTTTAATCATATTTTTCCAAATTGGGGGCCCAAATTTTAAATTTAAATATTAAAAGAATAAAAAATATTATTTTTAAATATAAAAATAGAAAAATTATATTATATAATTTTGTTAGAAAAAATATTTTAATATAATATTTTATATAAAAAAATATTTATATAAAAATTTATTTATATATATATATAAAAAAAATTTTAAAATTAAAAAAAGAATAAAAATTTATATATAGATATTTTTATAAAATTTTTTTTAAAAATATTTTTTTATTATATAATTTTATATATTAAAAAATTTAAAAAAAAAAACCCAAAAAATAAATTTAATAAAAAAATTTTTTTTTAATTAAGATATTTAAATAATAAAATAATAATAATAAAAAAATTTAAATAAAATTTAAAAAAAAAAAAATTTTTTTTTAAAAATAAATTTTAAAAAACGAAAAATTTTAATAGTTTTAAAAATTTGTTTTAAAAAAAATTTAATTATAAAAATTTTTATATAAAATTAATTATAAATATATTTTTAATTTTATAAAAATATAGATAAAATAAAAATTATTAATATATTTTTTTTATATAATAATTTTTATATATTATATATATATATATATATATATAAAATAAAAAAACCCCAAAAAACCCCAAACAAAAATATATAAAATTATAATATATATAAAATATATATATATATATATATATATAAATATAAAAAAAAAAAAAAAAATAATATATATATCCCCCTTTTTGGGTTTTAGCACTACTTTTCTTTTTTTCCCCCCAACTGAATTTTCCCCGGGGACTCCTCTCCGTTGGTCAAGTTCTCCTGAATGCAAGGCACTTTCCCCAAGAGCCTTCCGTCGCGCTGCCTCGCCCCCCAAAGAGGAAGAATTTGGATCTGCATTAACCCCAACTTACATTTTCCCTTTTTGGGAAATGAAAGTCTGTACGTCTGGGGATTTTCTATGTGATTGACAAAACTGTTCGTAAATTTTGATTCATTAAAGCAATTTAGTTGACAATCCATTTTTTTTTTTTCTTCCTAATTTTTTGCTTAAAATAATGCTAATTGACCCGTTTTGAGTTTATTTTTTTCCCCTCATAAACCTTGTCTAGTGCGAAAAAACTTACTAAAATAGGGAAGGGAGGGAGGAAAAAATGATATGGCATTGTCAGGGTCGCGGTGCACGAGAGGGCGATGAGCGTGTAAAAAGCATCGCTGTAATTAGTCATGCAGACGGGACAAGGTTGACAGGGATGGAGTATGTTTTCCCCCCCTCTCCCTCTCTCTCTCTCTCTCTCTCTCTCTCTTCTCTCCTCTCTCCTCTCTCCTCCCTTTCAAAAATTTAAAATAAATAAAAAATTTTAAATAAAATAATAATTTTTAAAAATAATAAAATAAATTAAGGAAAAAAAAAAAAAATATAAAAAATAAAATAAAAAAAAAATGCCCTCCCAAGGTGAAGATGGGCTCCTCCCCTTTCTTCTCCTTCGGGCCTTCCCCGGGGCCTTCCGTCCCTGCCCCCCGCCCCCCAAAGAAAAATTTTGAATTTATTATTAAATAAATTAATTTTTTAAATAAAGTTTTTAGTTTGGCATTTTTATTATTAAAAATTTTTAATTTTGGTTTAAAAAAAGAATTTATTAAATATTTTTTTTTTTTTAATTTTTTAAAAATAATGAAAATTGAAATAATTTATTTTTTTTGTATATAATTGTCTATGTAATATTAAAAATGATATGTATAAAACTGATATTATTTAGATATAACAATGAATGATTAAAAATCGCTTATAGTATAATGAAATGTTAAGTATTAGTATGTTGTTTTCTTTCTTTTCTTTTTTTCTTTTTTTTTCTATATATAAATAATTATATATGTGTGTGTGTGTGTAGTGTGTGTGTGTGTGGTTGTGTGTGTGTGGTGTGGTGTGTTGTGTGTGTAGGTGTGTGTGTGATGTATGCATGTATATAACGCCTGTATATATATACCGCCTATCTATAAATCTATTTATTTATAATGGCTGTATACATATGCATAAATAATGCACATACACATATATATGCATATATATATATATATATATATATATATATATATATATATAATATTTATTATATATATATATTATATTTATGTTATATTATAGTATAGTATATTAGTTATTATATGATATGATTATAACTATTATATATAGCATATATATAAATCATATTATTATGTATATATCATATAATATCCATAAATATATATGTCATATATATATATATATATATATATATATATATATATATATATATATATGTATATATATATATCTGTGTGTGTGTGTATGTGTGTAGATAGATGTACTTTCTTTAATGATTAAGTAACTAGATTTCATCTTTGTCAAATAATTTAATTCTGGTTTGAGAGGCACCTGTTTTATGTGGTTTGACTGTTTCCTCTATTTAAAATATTGCTTCCCTTGTCAATGCTGTCATTCTGCGAAATTACCCTGTTATTTCCCCGTTTCCCCCAGGAAACGTTTCCCGTCGTGTCACTCTTACGTGGCCTAAATGCAAGATTTTATGAATTTTGGTAAACCAGCCGTTTTTCGTAGAAAGAAGTTAAGGGGCTATTTTAGCAAGAAAATAAAACGGGATAATGGTTAATCATTTACGTAGCAATACAAATTATTTTTTAATAGGTTATGTAAACACGCATGTATAAACACACACACACACACACACACACACACCCACCACACACACGCCAACCACACCGCACGCGCCACACGCAGCAGCACCACACACACACAACACACACAACACACCACGCACGCCGCACCACGCCCACACCCCACACACCCCACACACACACACACCACACTCCCACGCACCCCCCCCCACACACACACAGACCACCCCCACCACCCCCCCAAAAAAACACACAAAACCATAATATATGAGTTGTGTGTTGGGTGTGTGCATGTGTGTGCGTGTGTGTGTGTGTATGTGTGTGGATACATAGATATAGATATATAGAATGTATATATATATATATATCTATATATATATATATATATATATATATCTATATATATATAATATAATATATCTATAGACAGACGATAAATAGATAGATAGAGAAGACGCCACTGTAATAGTCACGGTGCATTCCAAGAAACATCATAATTCAGGAAAGTCTGACTTCAGTAAATGAAATGAAAAGTGCCTTTTTTGCGGTTGCGCTGAAGGGAAAGATATGGGAAATGCGTTTTCTTCTCCCTTGGGCTGGCTCGGCTCCCATTTGATTAGCGACAGGAAACAGAGGGAGAGGTGAAACTGAGATGAAGAAGAGAGGAGCGGAGATAAAGGGAAGGAAGGGACACCGATGTTTTAAGAAACAAAACGGAACACATAGTATGATAATATCTTTGGAATCTTATGGGAATTAACATTTGCAGTATGTTTAGGAATGCCTTTTTGTTTGTTTTTAACTAATTTATTTCAGGTAATTCAAGGTATCCCTGTGTGGCGCAAACACTCTTCTTCTCTCCACCTTTTAACTTTGTCTCCATAATTGCTGATGTTTTTATTTCCCTTTTCAGTTTTTGTTAATTAATGAGATTTTTTTTTCAATTTAGTGCTATCTCCTTTAATCTTCTCACACAATATCGAGAAAATCGGAATGTAACTACGGTGTTCCGAATTCCTTTCAATGTTATGATAATTGTTATGTAATGTTCCCCATGTATATGGATACTTTGCATTCTTAAAGAAGTCACAACTCGCCCCCTCCGCTTTTTCTCTTATTTTTGTCTTTCTTTAGACAAAGCTATATGTTTCTATATAAGGTCTCTTTGCAGTAATAAATGCATTCCTATGGTGTGGGTAAGATTAGCTATAGCAAATTCTGTCGCTTTAAGACTGTTTAGGTAAAACGAATTATCATGACAACGATTCTGTAATTGTCATATAATGTGTTTGTATTTACATTCGATATTTCCTCCGATCAATGTGATGGGTATGCCCAAATTTATATATGTATATATATTTATGAATATATATATATATATATATATATATATATATAAAATTATATATATATATATATATATGTATATATATATATATATAATATACTAAATAATTATATATATATATATATATATATATCGATATATATATATAATGTATAAACACAACACAACAGGGTACGGTACAAGATGAAAAGAGAACAACGCCCACATTAGAAATGAAACTAAACCGTAACGTTTCGAACTCTTCACGTTGCCTCTTCAGACGAATAAAACCGAATGGATACAAGGAGAAATTTTGGCAAGTATATTAGTGTAGAGAGACAGGCGACAAGAGCTGAATCAGGTCTCAGGAGGGTCCAAGGTCGCAGAGTCCTGGGAAGGCTTTGCTAACATCTCTCTCAACAACAAAAACAAAAAGGAACCCACACAACAAAAACATAAAACAAAAACAACACAACAAAAAAAAAAAACAAAACAAAAACAAAAACAACAAAAAACTAAAAAAAACAAAAAACAAAAACAACAAGAAAAAAACAACAAAACAGCAAAACAAACAAAAACAAAACACCAAAAAAACAACAACAAACACAACAAAACAAAGACAACCAACCAACGAGGGGAGGAAAAAGAGAGAGTTGTTAGTCAAAGCCTTCCCCAGACTCTCGCCTTGACCCTCCTGAGACCTGATTCAGCTCTTTGTTTGTCCTGTCTCCTCTATCACTATATATACGTGCCAAAATTTTCTCCTGTATCCATTTCGGTTTTTTTCGTCTGAAAGGCTAACGCGTGAAGAGTTCGAAACGTACGGTTAGTTTCATTCTACTGTGGCTGTTTCTCTTTCATCTTTGTAACAAACGTTACCCTGTTTGTGTTTGGTTTATATATATATATATATATTAATATATATATAGTATTATATATATATTATATCTAGTTTATATATATATATATACATCTATAATTATATATATATATATATATAGATATATATATATTATATATATATTCATAAACTATATATACATATATAAATTTTGGGCATACCCATCACATTGATCGGAGGAAATTATCGAATGTACATACAAACACATTATATGACAATTACAGAATCGTTGTCATGATAATTTCGTTTACCTAAACAGTCCTTCAAGCCGACAAGAATTTGTATAAGCTATATCTTACCCACACCCCATATGGGGAATGCATTTTCTACTGCAATAGAGACCTTTATAAAAACATATGCTTTGTCTAAGAAGTACAAACTAAAGAAAAAGCGGAGGGGGCGAGTGTTTTACTTCTTTAGAATGCA
>NW_023657367.1:10000-15000 GCF_015228065.2 Penaeus monodon | reverse complement strand
CTCATTCCCATGTACGTAATCAACTTTGACATTCATCACATCGACTTCTCAGGTAACAAATAAAACGATATTACATATTTCGAGATTCTATAGCGCTGTCGAAAAGTGATAAACTTATTCTACACTCTAAATCTATGTCACACCTCGTTAAAGAAGCAAACGTAACACATAAATTTAGTTTTGATAAGTAGGATTTAAAAATAATGGACATCTTCATCCACGAACGTTTTTCAGGCTCTGTCCCATAAAAAAAATAAAAATTAAAAAAATACATCGATGAAATTCATCTTGACAAAATGTAAAAAGGTAATGAATGAGAATGAATATACGTCACAGTACAAGAGATATATATGACCTATTTCGTTGCGTCTTCGTCAAAAGACATAAACATCGAAACCGGTCAAAATACATCTCTGTACTGTTTAAGAATATTCATTCTCATTCAATACCTTTTCTACACACACCCACACACCCACACACACAACACACACACACAACACACCACAAAGACCACACACACATATATTATATCTATATATATTAATATATATATATATATATATATATATATATATATAAATATATATATATATACTCTTATATATATATATATTATATATATATATATATATATAGATATATATATATATATATTATCTATATATATATCTATCTGTATATGTAATTATATATATTATATATATATATATATTATATATATATCTATTATAAATATATATATAATATATATTATATAGATATCTATCTATATATTATTATTTCTGCATATATGTAACATATCTAATATATATGTAATATATATATATATATGGTATATATATATATATCTATATCTATATATGATCTATATATATATAATAAGATATATTTATAATCTACATCTGTATCTCTATATGAATCTATCTATCTCTATATCTACTATATCTATATTCTCTATATATATATTATATTCCCATCATATATCTCCTAATACATTTATTTCTCTATATATATATATATATATATAATCTCTAATATCTATCCATATATTATCTCTATATCTATCTATCACTATATATATATATAATATTATATATGTATATGTAATTATATATATTAATATGTATTCATATATACACCATATATACACACACACGAAACAGAAACCACATATATATATATATTATTATATAGATATATATATCTCTAACATCATATATATACATATCATATCTATCCATATTATATAATACTATATATATATATATATTTATATATCTACTAATATATAATATATATAATTATTTATACACATATTAATATATATAATATAATATATAGTATATATATATTTATATATATATATATATATATAATCTGTTGTGTGTGTTTGTGTGTTGTATGTGTGTGTGTGTGTTTGTGTGTGTGTGTATGTTTGTGTTTGTGTTTGTGTGTGTGGGTATGTTTGTGTGTGTGTGTGGTGTGTGTGTGTGTGTGTGTGTGTGTGTGTGTGTGTGTGTGTGTTGTGTGTGTGTGTGTGTGTGTGTGTGTGTGTGTTTGTGTGTTTGTGTATGTGTGTGTACAAATATTCATATATATGCATATATATACTTATACATATATTATATATATTGTTTTTATTTTATATATATATATAATATATATATATATATATATATTTCATTCAAACATAAAAACCTATATAGAAATATATTATATATATATTATATATCATATATAATATATATTATCTATATTATATATATAATATAAATATATACTATATATATATATATATATACCCTTTCATGCCTTATCCTCACCTAGATCTCATGGAGGATGTGCAAATCAGCCCATCAACTCATTATATCAGAAATCACTCTGAAATAACAGTGTCTGGTTAACAGAGATCTTGTGTTAGACCATATTCCTTCTGGCTAATATCTCCTGATAGCTGACAGGTGGTTTGTTAAATAAAAAATATTTATCTGATCAAGATGGGATCATGCAAAATTTTATAATTTCATCAGCATATGTCAGAAAATAGGTAAATAAAAGAAAATGAAAAATTATATCAAATTGGTAAAGCTCATCAAACTAAGGAGGTACTCTAGACTTGGTGCTACTTTTCAAATGATAAGATTCAGCATTGATTTTAGCACAACATTATATAAATGGGTGCATACAGCCTTTTTATTCCGACAAAGAAATATTTACCATACCTGAACACATGTTCTCGATGACTGTGAGGCCCACGCGTTATAGAGTATGGAAGTTTAAAGTGACCTCCCATGACACGTTTCACTTTTTCTCATTATTTTCTTAACACTCTTTCCTCGAATTTTTTCAAACTAAACAAATCCATGACAATCCTCAATCATCTTTAAAGATTAAGTAAAAGAAAGCAGCAGGCATCACCCTTCCCCCCAAGCCCTTTTAGGCCTAACCATAGAGAGAGCGTTGTAACAAACGTTCCAAACTTTTTCTAATATATCGACATATCATTTCGTATATCACTTAACTAATACACTTCTTCTTGACCTCACATTGTAACAAAATTAAGGAACACTTTTCTATAAACTTCTATATCATGAATCATTTTTACAAGTTATAAATTATCAGTCATTATATAAATTTACTCGTAATGTTCGATCAAAAGGTAAACACAATCTACACATATAATAGCACAAAAAAAATATGAGTGAGAGGAACAAGTGTAACATATATATATATATATTCTAAGTATGTCTATAATATAAAATCTTATATATATATAATATATATATTATATATATAATAAGTCGAATATATATATATATATTATATATATATCTAATATATCTATATTATATATATATATTATATATATAATTATATATATATAATATCTAGATATATATATATATATATATATATATTATATATATTTATTTATTTATTTATATGAATATATATACTTCTATCTATCTATATTCATATATATATATATCGTATATATATATATATATTATATATATATATATATATATCTATATATATATATATATTCAATACATACTCACACACACACACACACCCACTACACACACACACTACACACACACACACACATATATATATATATATATATATATATAATATGATATAAATATATATATATATCAATATATATATATATAATCATATATATATATATTTATTTTATTATACATGTATATATATACATATATATCATATCGTCTATATATATATATATATATATATATATATATATATCTATATATATATATATATATATCTTCTATAGTCTATGTAGTATATATATATAATACTATATATAATATAATATTATATTATAAATATATATATAAATACGTTACACACACACACACACACACACACAACAATCTATCTATCTATCCTATCTATCTAGCTATTATTCTATCCTATCTATCTATATATATATATATATATATATATATATATATATATGATATATTTATTATATATGTATAATGTGTGTGTGTGGGGGGGGGGGGGGGGTGTGTTGTGTTGTGTGTATGTAATATACATTATATATATTTCCCATCAAATTTCTTTGGTAAATCCCTGAAGGGACAGCAATAATGATCCATAGTCGTTCTTTGACCCCAAGAATTGTGCTGAAAGCCGTTGGCTTCCTATGATTGCTTTTCATGCAAAAACGCGCACGATTGTGATGGGGCATGCCGATGAGGAATTAGAAAAGAATTCTTGGAACCGTGTGGTAAAGTTTAGGTAAAATCCCTATATTCTTGAAAAAAGGATCTGGATTTTTTTTTTTTTTTTTTTTTTTTTGGGGGGGTCGTGCCGGGTATGAGGTGAGAGTGTTTTTTAAAGACGTGGAATTTTAAATTAGAGAGACTCAAATACTTGTAGCATATTCATGCGATCTCTCTCTCTCTCTCTCACTCTCTCTCTCTCTCTCTCTCTCTCTCCCTCTCCTCGTCTTCTCTCTCTCTCTATAATATATATATATATATATATATATATATATATATTATATATGTATATTATATAATAATATATATAATATATATATATATATATATATATATATATATATATATATGTTGTTTGTGTGTGTGTGTGTTGTTTCTGTTTGTGTGTGTGTGTTTTGTGGGTGTGGTGTGTGTGTGTGGTGTGTGTGTGTGTTTGTGTGTGTGTGTGTGTTTGTGTGTTGTGTGTGTGGTGTGTGTGTGTGTGTGTGTGTTGTTCCTGTGGTGCGTTGCGGTGTGTGTTTATATCTCTATCTATCTATCTCTATCATTATCTATATAGATATACTATCTATATACTATATATATATATATCTAATCTCATATCTACCACCACACCCCCACCCATATATTTCTCTTATATCATATATATCTATATCTATATTAATTCTATATCTACTCTCTATATCTATCTACAATATCAATTTCTATATCTATATATATCATATTATATATATTCTACATTATACATCTGTATTATATCTATAATACGTTATATATCTATCTATTATACGATATTCTCTCTATATCTATATATATGTGTGCTATAAAAATATTTATATAATATGTGTCTATATCATTCTATCTATCTTCTCTATGTTACTATATATATATAATATATATCATCTATATAATATAGTTCATCTATATATATCTCTATATATATTATATATCTATCTATATATGTTGACAGAAACCGGTGGAGTGATTTGAGTTTTCATGAATAAACTAATATTTTCCATTGATATGTGACCTTGAAAATATGTTTGTTAAGCAGTCCAGTGACCTAGAGTCATGATTTGTCGCCTCGCCTCGACCCCCACTTATAATTCTCAGTAGAAATTAAAAATGACTTGGGAATGATAAATGCCATAGCATTGTTTGCTCATGAAGCCGAAATCCTGACTCACTAGAACCGCGACCGTAAAATTAAAATTAACATCTGTTCAATTAAGCAGCTTT
>NW_023657367.1:0-5000 GCF_015228065.2 Penaeus monodon | reverse complement strand
AGAATCAATGAAAAGATAAATATACTTTGCGAATCAATTAAAGATACACGGGATATAATGAAAGAAAATAAGATTAAAAATAAGCATCAATATTTATTGAAATAGATTATCTGGTTTAATGTAAATTTCAAAAATTAAAGCTGCTTAATTTGAACAGATGTTAATTTTATAATTTCCGTCGGACGGTCTTCTCTCGGTGATTCAGGATTTCGGCTTCATTAGCAAACAATTCTATCGCATTATCATTCCAAGTCCTTTCATTTCTACTGAGATTATAAGTGGGGGTCGAGGCGAGGCTGACAAATCATGACTCTAGTCACTGGAACTGGACTGTTAACAACATATTTTTCAAGGTCACATTCAATGGAAATATTAGTTTATTCAGATGAACGTCAATCCACTCACTCCGGTTTCTTCTGTCATACATATATATATATATATTATATATAATATATATACTATATATATATATAATATTATATATATATATCTATAAATATATCTATATATGTACCATAATAGATAGATAGAATGAATATAGACACATATTATATACATATTTTTATATACATACATATATCTATTATATATATCTATAGTATAATAATATATATATATATATATATATCTATATATACATACCATATTCTATGTATCTATCTATATATATATATCTCTATGGGTGTGTGTGTGGTTGTATATATATATTATTATCATATATATATATATCTATATATCTATATATATCGATATATACTATATCCTATCTAGATACGTATAACACACCACGACGCACGACGCCCAACCTACACACCCACTATAAACCCACACACCCCCAACACCACAAACACACACCAACACACACAGCCACACACACCACACACACACACACAAACACACCACCAACACACACACCATCGCCCACAACACCACACACACCACACCACACACAGCACACACACACAAACCACTCACACACACCCCACACACCACACACATATATAATATATATATATATATACTATATATATATATATATATTTATATATATTATATATATATTACATATATATATTATATATATAGATATATATATCTAATATTAGAGAGAGAGAGAGCGAGAGAGAGAGAGAGAGAGAGAGAGAGAGGAGTGAGAGAGAGAGAGAGAAGCTCGCATGAATATGTAACAAGTATTTGATCTCTCTAAATTTCAAAATTCCACGTCTTTAAAACACTCTCACCTCAATCTCGCACGCCCCCCCCAAAAAAAAAAAAAAAAAAAAAAAAAAAAAATCAGATCATTTTTTTCAAGAATATAGGGTTTTTTACCTAACTTTACCAACGGTTTCAAGAATTCTTTCTAATTCCTCATCGGCATGCCCCATCACACGGTGGCGCGTTTTGCATGAAAGCAATCATATGGAACCAACGGCTTTTTCAAGCACAATTCGGGGGTCAAGAACGCCTATGGGATTCCATTTTCTGCTGTCCCTTCAGGATTACCAAAGAAAATTTGATGGGATAGATATCTGTATATATACATACACCACACACACACACACACCACCACACACGTATACATATATATATAATATATATAGTAATATATATATATTAATATATATTATATATATAATATATAGATATATAATATAAGATAGATAGATAGATAGATAGATTAGATAGATATGTGTGTGTGTGTGGTGTGTGTGTGTGGTACGTATTTATATTATATTTATAATATATATATATATATAATATATATATATATATATCTAGTCTACATACTATATTCTATATATATATATAATTATCTCTATATATATATATTACTATATCTATATCATCTCATAGATATATATATAGATATATATGTATAATATCTACATGTATACATAAAATATAAAATTAATATATATATATGAATTTAATATATATATATATATATATATATATATATATATATATTATATATTATATATCTATCATGGTTGTGTGTGTGTGTGTGTTGTGTGTGTGTGTGTGTGTGTGTGTGGTGTTGTTAATGTATGATATATATCTATAAAAACTATATGATATATATATATATATATATCTAATATATCTATAATAATATATATACGACTATATCATATATATAAGTATATATATTCATATAAATCAATAAATAATATATATATATATAATATATATTAATATAGATATATATATAAGTATATAACTTCATATAAATACACTAAATAAATCTACATATATATATATGTTTGTATATATATCTTCTATTTATATATATATAATAAGAAATATATATAATCTCTATTATATATATATATATATCTATATATATAATATTATATATATATAGTTACACTTGTCCTCTCCCACTCCTATTTTTTTGTGCTATTATATGTGTAGATTGTGTTTACCTTTGATCGAACATTACAGAGTAAATTTATATTAATGAATGATAATTTTATACTGTAAAAATGATCATGATATAGAAGTTTATAGAAAGTTTTTTCCTTAATTTTTGTACAAATGTGAGATCAAGAAGAAGTTGTTATTTAGTTTAAGGTTATATACACATGATATGTCGATAATTTAGAAAAAGTTTTTGGAACGTTTTTGTTTCTAACGCTTCCTCTCTATGTTAGGCCCTAAAGGGCTTTGAAGGGTGATGGCTGCTGCTTTCTTTTAACTTAATCTTTACAGATGATTGGAGGATTTGTCATGGATTTTGTGTAGTTTGAAAATTCTGATGGAAAGAAGTGTTAAGAAAAATTATGAGAAAAGTGAAACGGTCATGGGATGTTTACTTTAAACTTCATACCTATAACGCGTGGGCCTCACAGTCATCGAGAACATTGTTTTCAGGTATGGTAAATATTTTCTTTGTCGGAATAACCAAGGCTGTATCATTTATAATAATTGTGACAATCATCTGAATAATCATTTGAAAGTACTACCGAAGTATAGAGTAGTAAATTTGATGAGCTTTACCATTTGATATTAATTTTGTCATTTTCTTTTATTTACCTATTATCCTGAACATATGCTGATTGCTAAAATTATAAAATTCTTTGCAATGATCCCATCTTTGATCAGATAAATATTTTTTTTTATTTAACAACACCTGCCGCTATCAGGAGATATTACCAGAGAAATATGGTCTAACACAAGATCACTCTGTTAACCAACACGTTATTTCAGAGTGATTTCTGATATAATGAGTTGATGGGCTGCTTTTGGCCATTCCATCCATGAATCTTGTGAGGATAGGCATGAAGGGTATTATATATATATAATATATATATATATACTATAATTATATCTCTATATATATAATATATCTTATATATATATATATATAATATATATATATATATATATTTCTATATATGGTTTTTAGTGTTTAATGAATATATATATATCATATATAATATATAATATAATATATATAATATATAATAATATATTTCATAGAGTATAATATATGCATATATATGATATTTTGTACACACACATACACACACACACAAAACACCACACACACACACACACACACACACAGGCAACACATACACACCCACACCACACACAACACAAAACTACACACCATCCAAACCACACACAACACATCCACACACACACAACACACATATATATAATATATATATATATATATATATATATTATATATATAATATTATATATATTATATATGTTATAAATAATTATATATATATATATATATATATATATATATATATATATATATTATATATATATGTATATATATTATGTATATATATATGTATATATATATATATATATATATATATATATATATATATACATATATATATATATAATATATATAATAATATATATATGTTATATATATAATATATATATATATATATATATATAATAAATAAATGTATATATATAATTTATGTAATATATATATATATATATATATATATATATATCTATATATATATATATATTTATATCTATATAATATATATATATATATATATATATATTATATATATATATATATATATATATTATATATATATATATATACATATATATATATATATATATATACATATACAGATATATATATATATATATAATATATATATATATATATATATATATATATATATATATGTGTGTGTGTGGTGTGTGTTGTGTGTGTGTGTGTGTGTGTGTGTGTGTGTGTGTGTGTAGAAAAGGTATGAATGAGAATGAATATCTTCACAGTACAAGAGATGTATTTGACCGGTTTCGATTGTTTCATGTATTTCTGACGAAGACGCAAACGAAATAGGTCATATATATCTCTTGTACTGTGAAGATATTCATTCTCATTCATACCTTTTTACATTTGTCAAGATGAATTTCATCGATTTATTTTTTTATTTTTATTTTTTTTTATGGGACAGCGCCTGAAAACGTTCGTGGATGAAGATGTTCCATTATTTTTTAAATCCTACTTTATCAAACTAAATTTATGTGTTACGTTTGCTTTCCTTTAAACGAGGTGTAGACATAGATTTAGAGTGTAGAATAAGTTTATCACTTTTCGACAGCGCTATAGATCTCCGAAATATTAATATCGTTTTATTTGTTTACCTGAGAAGTCGATGTGATGATGTCAAAGTTGATTACCGTACATGGGAAATTTAGATAAACGATTAACTAATATCCCAGAGTTAATAATGACAAATGTGCAATGCGGAATAGTCATGTCCTGTTTACCAATATATAGAGAAGCACAGATGTAATAGGTGTAATAATTTGTCGAAACGTTTGATAATGGCGATCTTGAATCAGTATATTGAATCGCACTTGTGTGCATCTGTATTTATATGTGATAAAATTCTCTCCCTGCTTTTGTTTGTTTGCCTGCCTGTCTCTGTCTGTCTGTCTGTCTGTTTGTCTCTACTGGTGTACATGATATTGTTTCTAATATTTTTGTCAGTTTT
>NW_023657366.1:5000-20000 GCF_015228065.2 Penaeus monodon | reverse complement strand
TATCTTCTGCGAGACAAACCCCGGGTGGAGGAGGGCCTGTGGGACGACCCAGGAGACATGGCTTGGGCAGCTCGACAAGACTGTCACGAGGAATTAGAGATGGGCCGTGGGCCTGCTGGAGACTCACCTTGAGGGGTCCCCGTGGCTGGAAGCAGAGGATGGGTAATAATAACAAAACAGTAATAATAAGCATAATAATAATAATACTAATCGGTATAATACTTTTATTAATATTATTATTGTTCTTTTTATATTATTTTTCTTTTTACTAAGATAATTGCAAAAAAAATTTTATAACAGAAATTTAATTACAGTAAAAACGTTTTAAATTAAAAAATGATCTAAATAATTATTAAAAAAACGTTATTATTGTTATATTTTTTTTTTTTTTTACTTTATTATTTAGTGTTATTAGATATTTGAAAAAACTATATATTAAAACGCAAAAATTGCAAAATAATGAAAAAATTTGCAATAATGATGATAAAATTGCAAAATGAGTAATGATGATGAAAGATGATAATGATGATAATTGATGATAACGATAAAATATGATAACTGAAAATAATGAGATAATAAAGAATGGTCCATATAAAATCAAAAAAGGTAAAGAAAAAAAAACCCCAAAAGTCAAAAAAGCGGCAAATCTGCAAATATAGCTTTTGAGAGTATACCCCAAAAATGACTTTTTTTCCATTATTGATGATTTTGGGAAATTATTAGGTAATAATGATAATAATTCCCAAAATTCATTAATAGACTATAAGATGAAAAATGAGAAATAAAGAAAATTTGGGAAAAACTTTTGATGATTTTAATATTATTATATTATCATTATTATCAATTTTATTTTATTATCTTTTATTATTATTTTATTATTTATTTTTATTATTATTATTATTATTATTTATTTTTATTATTATTTAATTTTTTATTATTCCAAAATTATATTATAATGTAATAAAAACAATAACAGAAATAATAAGATAATAATAAAAATTAACGGTATAATACTGTTAAATTTATTATTTTTATATATCTTATTTTTTTTTTACTAGTAGATAATTGCAAAATAATTTTTAAACAGTAATAATTACAGTAAACCGATGTTAATTTAAAATAATGATCTAAATAATTATTAAAAAAACGTTATTATTGTTATTATTATTGTTATTACTATTTTTATGTAGTTGTTTTAGTTATTGTAAAAATAATATTAAAACGCAATAATTGAAAATAATAATAAAAAATTGCAATAATGATGATAAAAATTTGCAAAAATGATGATAATGAGATGAAAATGAGATAATGATGTAATGATGATGTAACGATAAAATGATGAAATCAGAAAATGATGATAAAACAGGATTGTGCCCAATAAAAATCAAAAAAGGTGAAAAAAAACCCAAAGCGAAAAAGCGGCAAAATCTAGCAAAATATACCTTTTTAGAGTTACCCCAAAAAGACTTTTTTTCCCATTCATTGAGGTTTTTGGCAATTTTTAGGGAAAATGATAATAATTCCCCGAATTCTATTAATCAGACATAATGATGATAAAAGTGGAATAAAGAGAATTTGGATAACATTTGATGTTTTTTAATATTATTAAATTTATATTATATTACAAATTATTGTTATTATCATTTTATTATTATCATTATTTTTATTATTTTTATTTTTATTATTATTATTTTATTATTATTATTTTATTTTTATTTTATTATTATTTTATATTACTTTAATTTATTAGTATTATTGCCAAAATATAATTATAATGTAATAATAACAATAACAGAATAATAAGCATAATAATAATAATACAATCGGTATAATATTTTATTAATATTATTTTTGTTATTTTATCATTATTTTTCTTTACTAGTAGTATATTGAAAAAATAATTATTATAACAGAAAATTACGTAATAACGAGTTAATTAAAAAAAGATCTAAAAAATTTTTTAAAAAAAACTTTTATTATTGTTTATATTGTTATTACTATTATTATGTAGTTGTTATTGTATATTTGTAGAATTAAAATTTTTAAACTGCAATAATTGAAATAATAATGATAAAATTTGAAATAATGATGATAATAATGGCAATAATGATGAAAATGATGATGATAATGAGATAATGATGATAATGATGATAAACGATAATAATGATGATAATCATGATAAAAATGATAAAAACGGGAAATTTGTGTCCATAAAAATAAAAAAAAAGGAAAAAAAAAAAAAAACCCCAAAAGTCGAAAAGCGGCAAAATCTAGCAAAATATCCCTTTTGGAGAAACCCAAAATGACGTTTTCCATTCATTGATGATTTTGGAAATTTATTAGGGTAATAATGATAAAAATTCCCAGAACTTTTAATCATGATAAAATGATGATAAAATGGAATAAAGAGAATTTGGAAACTTTTGATGTTTTTTAATATTTTTACATACTTATTTTTACAATAATTATTATTATCATTATATCTTTATTATTATTATTTTTATTATTATTTTTATTATTTATTATTTTTATTATTATTATTATTATTATTTTATTATTTTACTTTAAAATTAGTATTTTTCCCAAAAATATATTATAACTGTAATAAAACAATAACGATAATAAGCAAAATAATAATTTATAATCGGTATAATCTGTTATTAAATTATTTTGGGTTATTATTATCATTATTATCTTTTTACTAGGTAAAATTTAAAAAAAAATAATTATTTAACAGAAAAATTTAAGTAAAAAAACGATTTTTAAATTTAAAAATAATGATCTAAAAAAATTTTTATAAAAACTTTATTATTTTATTATTATTGTTATTACTATTATTATTTAGTTTTTATTAGTATGTTGTGAACTAATATTATAACTGCAATAATTGCAATAATAAGATAATAATTGCAATAATGATGAAATAATTGCAAAATGGATAATGAGATGATAAGATGAAAATGGATAATGATGATGAAAACGATAATAATGATGAAATCAGAAAAAGATGATAATAACAGAATTGGTCCATATATAATCAAAAACAGGTAAAAAAAAAAAAACCCCCCAAAGCAAAAAAACGGAAAAATTAGGAAATTAGCCTTTTGAGAGTATACTCCAAAATGAGTTTTTTCCATTCATTTGATGTTTTTTGGAATTTATTAGGGTAATAATGATAATAATTACCAGAATTTTTAATCAGACTTAATGATGATAAAGTGGAATAAAGAAAATTTTGGATAACATTTGAGATTTTTAATTTTACTATTATCTTTATTTTTATAAAATTTATTTTTTATCATATTTTTATTATTTTTTTATTTTTATTTTTTATTATATTATTATTTTTATTATTTTTATTTAAATTATTATTTTTATTATTTTAATTATTAGTATTTTTGCCAAAAAAATTATAACGAATAATAACAATAACAGAAAATAAGCATAATAAAATAATACAAATGGTATAATACTGTTATTAATATTTTATGATTATTATCTTTATTACTTTTTTTACTAGTAGTATAATTGCAAAAATATTATTTAACGTAAAATTACAGTAATAACGATGTTAATTAAAATAAGATCTAAAAAATATTATAAAAACGTTATTTTTTGTTTTTATTTTTGTTATTACTATTATTATTGTGTTGTTTTTAGTATAGTTGTAGAACTAATAATAACTGCAAAATTTGCAATAATAATGATAAAAATTGCAATAATATTAATAATTGCAATAATGATGAAAATGATGATGATAATGATGAAATGAGATAATGATGATGAAAAACGATAATAATGATGATAATCATGATAATAATGATGAAATAACGGGAATTGGTCCATATATAATAAAAAACAGGTAAAAAAAAAAAAAAACCCCAAAATCGAAAAAGCGGCAAAATCTAGCGAAATATAGCCTTTTGAGAGTATACTCAAAATGACGTTTTTTCCTTCATTGATGATTTTGAAATTTTTAGGGTAAAATGATAAAAATTACCAAAAATTCTATAATCATGACTATAATGATGATAAAGTGAGAAAAAAAGGAATTTGGATAACATTGATGTTTTTTAAATTATTACTATTATCATTATTATTACAATATTTTTGTATTATCTTTATTATTATTATTATTATTATTATTATTTTTTATTTATTATTTATTATTATTATTTTTTTTATTATTATTATTATTAATTATTATTATTTTTAAACTTAATTATTAGTTTTATTGCCAAATATATTTTATAACGTAAAATAACAATAACAGTAAAATAAGCATAAAAATTTAATAATACAAAATCGGTATAATACGTTATTAATATTTTATTGTTATTTTTATCATTTTTATTTTTTTTACTAGTAAAAATTGCAAAAATAATTATATAACAGTAATAATTACAGTAATAACGATTTTAATTAAAAAAAAGATCTAAAAAATTTATTATAAAAAGTTTTTATTGTTTTTATTTTTGTATTACTATTATTATTGAGTTGTTATTAGATAGTTGTAGAACTATAATTTAACGCAATAATTGCAATAAAATGATAAAAATTGCAAAAATGAGATAATAATTGCAATAATGATGATAAGATGATGATAATGATGTAAGATGATAATGATGTGATAACGATAATAATGAATAATCATGAAAAATGATGATAATAACGGGAATTGGTCCTATATAATCAAAAAAGGTAAAAGAAAAAAAACCCCCCAAAAGTCAAAAAAGCGGAAAAAACTAGGAAATATGTTTTTGAGAGTATACCCAAAATGACGTTTTTCCTTTCATTTGATGTTTGGCAATTATTGGGGTAATAATGATAAAAATTTACCAGAATTCTATAATCAGACTATAATGATGATAAAAGTGGAAAAAAGAGAATTTTGGATAAATTTGATGTTTTTTACATATTTTTTATATTATCATTTTTATTATAAAATTTTATTGTTATTATCATTATTTTATTATTATTATTATTTTTATTTTTATTATTTTATTATTTATTTTATTTATTATTATATTATTTTTATTATTATTATTTTTTAATTATTATTATTTTAATTTATTAGTTATTATTGAAAAAATATATATTATAACTGTAATAAAACAAAAACAGTAATAATAAGCATAATAATAATAATATAATCGGTTAATACTGTTATTAATATTTTTATTTTTATTATTACATTATTTTTCTTTTACTAGTAGTAAAATTGCAAAAAAAAATTATTATAACAGTAAAAATTACAGAAATAACGTGTTAATTAAAAATAATGATCAAATAATTTAAAAAAACGTTATTATTTTTATTATTATGTTTTTACTATATTATTGTAGTTTTTTAGTATAGTTGTAGAACTTATATTATAATGCAAAAATTGCAATAATAATGAAAATAATTGCAATAAGAAAAAATAATTGCAAATGATATAATGATGATGATAAGTGATAATGAGAAATGATGTGATAACGATAAAAGATGATAACATGTTTATCGTTATCCCTATTTCACTTTATCATCATTTCATATCATTATCATCATTATTGCAATTATTATCATCATTATTGCAATTATTATCTTTTATTGAAATTTATTGCATTTATAATATATGTTCTACAACTATACTAATAACAATACAATAATAATAGTAATAACAATAATAATAACAATAAAAAACGTTTTATAATAATTTTTTAGATCATTTTTTTTTAAATTAAACATCGTTATTACGTAATTTTTATTTTTATAAAATTATTTTTGCAATTATACACTAGAAAAAAAGAAAATAATGATAATAAAACAATAATAATTTTAATAACAGTATTAACCGTTTAGATTTTTATTATTATGTTTATTTTTATGTTTTTTTATTATTAAGTTATAAATATTTTTTTGGAAAAATACTAATAATTAAAAGTAATAATAATAATATAATAATAATAAAAATAATAATAATAATAAAAAATAATAATAATAAAAATAAAATAATAATAATAATAATAATAATAATAATAATTAATAATAATAATAATAATGATAAAACAAAAATATTGTAATAAAATGATAATAGTAAAAAATTTTAAAAAATACAAAGTTACCAAAATTCCTTTTCTCATTTTATCACATTATATCATGTTTTAATAGAATTTGGAATTTTTCATTTTTCCCCTAAAATTCCCAAAATCATCAAATGAATGGAAAAAAAGTATTTTGGAGATACTTAAAAGGTATTTTTTTCGCTAGTTTTTGCGTTTTTTCGATTTTGGGATTTTTTTCTTTCCCTGTTTTTGATTATAATGGAAAAATTTTCCTGTTTTTAAATCATTATTATCATGATTCACATTATTATCGTTATCTCTATTTAATCATTATCATCATATCATCATATTATCATCATTTTTGAAATTTATTATCACATTTTTGCAATTTTTATCATTTTTATTGCAATTATTGCAGTTAAATATTATTTTAAAACTATATAATAACAACTAAATAATAATAGTAAAAACAATAATAATAACAATAATAACTTTTTTAATAATTTTTTTAGACTTTATTTAATTAAATCTTTAACTGTAAATTACTGTTATAATAATTATTTTTGCAATTTATAACTAGTAAAAAGAATAATAATGTAATAATAACAATAATAAATTAAAACAGTATTATACCGATTAGTTTTATTATTATTAGCTTATTTTTACTGTAGTTATTTTTACAGTTTAAATATTTTTTGGCAAAATATAATAATTAAATTTTAATAATAAAATAAATAATAATAAAAATAATATAATAATTAATAATAATAATAATAATAATAATAATAATTAATAAAAATAATAATAATAAAATAATATAATGATAAAAAACAATAATTTTGATAATAATAATGATAATAGTATAATTTTAAAATCACAAAGTTATCAAATTCTCTTTTTTTCCATTTTTATCATCATTATAGTCATATTAATAGAATTTGGGTAATTATATCATTATTCCCCTTTAAATAATTCCCAAAAATATAAAAGAAGGGAAAAAAACGCATTTTGGAGATACTCTCAAAAGGTATTTTTCGCTAGTTTTTGCCGTTTTTTCGTTTTTTGGATTTTTTTTTCTTTTACCTGTTTTTGTTTATATATGGAACAATTCGTTATTCATTTTTTATTATCATGATTATCATTTTATTACGTTTCATCTTTCATTATCTCTTTATCATCATTATCATCATCTTTATCATCATTTTTGCAATTATTACACTTTATTGAAATTTATTATCTTTATTATTGCAATTTTGCAGTTATAATAATATTTCTAAACTTCTAATAACAACTACAAAAATAATAGTTAAAACAATAATAATAACAATAAAAAACGTTTTATAATAATTATTTAGATCATTTTTTTAATAACATCGTATTACTGAATTTTTCGTTATAATAATTATTTTTGCAATTATAATACTAGTAAAAAGATTAATAATGATTATAATAACAATAAAAATTTTAATAATATCTTTATTATTCCGATTAGTATTTTTTTTATTATGATTTATTATTACTGTTATTGTTTTTTTTTACAGTTATAAATATATTTTGGCAAAAATACTAATAATTAAAGTAAAATAATAATAAAATAAAATAATAATAAAATAATAATAATAATAATAATAATAATATAAAATAATAATAATAATAATAATAATAAAAAATAAAATAATGATAATAACAAAATATTGATAAAAAATAATGATAATAGTAATATAAAAAAATCATAAAATGTTACCCCAAATTTCTTTATTCTCATTTTTATCATCTTTATAGTCATGATAATAGAATTCTGGTAATTTTATATTATTCCCCCTAATAATTCCCAAAATCATAAAATGAAGGAAAAAAACGTCTTTTTGGATTTTTTTACTCTCAAAAGGCTATATTTCGCAGATTTTCCCGTTTTCGATTTTGGGATTTTTTTTTTTTTTCCCTGTTTTGATTATATAGGGACACAATTCCTGTTTTTATCACATTATTATCATATTATCATCTTATTATCGTTATCATCATCTTTATCATCATTAATCATTATTTCATCATTATTATTATTGAATTATTATCATCATATTGCAATTATTAATTTTTGCAATTTTTGCAGTTATAATTATAGTTCTAAACTATACAAATAAAAACTACAATAAAAATAGTAAAAACAATAAAATAAAAATAAAACGTTTTTTAATAATTATTTAGATCATTATTTTAATTAACATCGTTATTACGTAATATTATTTTATAATAATTTTTTTTGCAATATATACTAGTAAAAAATAATAATGTTTAATAAAACAAAATAATATTAAAAACAGATTATACGATAGTATTATTATTATTATGCTTATTTTTACTGTTATGTTATTATTACAGTTATAATTAAATTTTTGGCAATAATATAATAATTAAAGTAATAATAATAATAATAATAATAAAATAAAAATAAAATAAAATAAAAATAAAAATAATAATAATAATAATAATAAAAATGATAATAATGATAATAATAATAATAAAAATAATAAAATAATAATAATAAAATAATAAAAATAATAAAATAATAATAATAAAATAAATAAAACAAAAAATTTTGAATTAAAAATGTAATAGTAATAATTTTTAAAAATCATCAAAGTTATCCAAATCTTTTTTATTCTCACTTTATCATATATAGTCATGATTAATGGGAATTTCTGGAAATTTATTATCATTTTTCCCCAAATAATTTGCCAAAAATCAAATGAAAAAAAAAAACGTCATTTGGAGATATTCAAAAGGTATATTTCGCTAGATTTTCCCGTTTTTTGACTTTGGGTTTTTTTTTCTTTTACCTTTTTTTGTTATAATGGACAAAATTTCCTTTATTATCATTTTATTATCATGATTATCATCTTATTATCTTTATCATCATCATTATCATTATTTCATTATCATATCTTATCATCATTTGCAATTTTATCATATTTTGCAATTTTTTCTTATTATGCAATTATTGCAGTTAAATATATAGTTTACAACTATACTAAAAACAATACAAAAAAATAGTAATAACAAAATAATAAAAAAATAATTTTTTATAAAATTTTTTTAGATCATTATTTTAAATTTAACACTTTAAATTACGAAAATTATTATGTTATAAAATATTTTTGCAATATATACTAGAAAAAGAATAATAAGATAAAATAACAATAATAATATTAATAACAGATTATACCGTTAGTATTATTATTATTATGCTTATTTTTAAAGTTAGGGTTTTTATTACAGTTATAATAAATTTGGCAATAATACAATAATTAAAGTAATAATAATAATAATAATAAAATAATAATAATAAAAATAATGAAAAAATGAAATTAATAATAAATAATAAAAATAATAAAATAATAAAATAATAATAATAATAATAATAAAAAATAAAAATAAAATAATGATAAAAACAAAATTTTGATAAAATAATGATAATAGTAATATTTTAAAAAAATCTCAAATGTTATAAAAATTCTCTTTATCTCATTTTATCATCATTATAGTCGATTAATAGAATTTGGTTTATTATCTTTATTCCCCTAATAATTCCCAAAAATCATAAAAAGAATGGAAAAAACCTTTTTGGAGTATACTTCAAAAGGGGTTTTTTCGTAGATTTTCCCGTTTTTTCGATTTTTGGGATTTTTTTTCTTTTACCTTTTTTTGATTTATAGGGGACACAATTCCCTGTTATTATCATCATTTTATCATTTTTTAATCATTTTTATCGTTATCATCATCATATCATCATTATCACATTATCATATCTTTATCATCATTTTTAAAATTTTTATCATCTTTATTCCCAATTTTATCTTTTTATTATTAATTTTTGCAGTTAAAATTAGTTCTACAATTTTACTAAAACAACTCAAAAAAATAGAAAACAATAATAATAACAATAAAAACGTTTTATAAAAATTTTTTAGACATTTTTTAATTAACATCGTTTTTACTGAAATTTTATTATTTTATAATAATTTTTTTGAAATATACTACTAGTAAAAAGAATAAAAATGATAATAAAAAACAATAATAATATTAATAACGTATTATACCGATTATTATTATATGTTATTTTACGGGTATTGTTATTATTACAGTTATAAATATATTTTGGAAAATTAATAAAAAGTAAATAATAATAATAATAATAAAAATAATAATAAAATAAAAAAAATAATAATAATAATAATAAAATAAAATAATAATGAAATAATGATAATAAAAAATTTAAAAATAATAAAAAAAATAATAATAAAAATAATAAAATAAAAAATAATAATAAAAATAATGATAATAACAAAAAATTTTGAAATAATAATGTAATAGAATAATATTAAAAATCATAAAAATTTTATCCAAATTCTCTTTATTTCACTTTTTTACATTATAGTCTGTTTAATAGAATTTGTAATTTTTAATCATTTTTCCCAAAATTAATTCCCAAATATCAAATAAAAGGAAAAAAACTCATTTTGGGGAGTATACTCTCAAAAGGCTATATTTCGAGTTTTTGCCCTTTTCGATTGGGTTTTTTTTTCTTTTACTGTTTTTGATTATTAGGGGACAAAACCCTGTTATTATCATATTATAAGATTATCACTTTATTATCGTTATCATCATTATATATTACATCATTACTCATCTTATACATTATTGCAATTATATCATTATGCAATTTTTATCATTATTTTTGCAATTATTGCAGTTATAATAATAGTTTCTAAAAATATACTAATAACAACTAAAATAATAATAGTAATAACAATAATAAAACAATAATAACGTTTTTATAAAAAATTATTTAGATCTTTATTTAATTAACATCGTTATACTGTAATTATTACTGTTATAATAATTATTTTTGCAATTTTATACTATAGTAAAAAGAATAATAATGATAATAATAACAATAATAATATTAAAACAGTTTATCCCGATTGTATTTTTATTATTATGCTTATTATTACTGTTTTTTTTATTATTACCCATCCCGCTTCCACCCACGAGGACTCTCAAGGTGAGCTCCAGGCGGGCCAGGGCCCCACCCCATTCCTCGTGACAGGTTTGTCGAGCTCCCCAAGCCTGATCCCCTGGGTCGTCCCACGGGTTCCCCCCACCCGGGGTTGTCTCGCAGAAAGAAAACCGATAGCAGGGTCGTCCACAGGGCCAGCCAGTCTCATGGGATAACCGCGGGTTGGACATTTGGTCCGCCAACTTACCCCCCTGATCCCGGGAAAGGACTTGTTTCAAAAGGGATCAAGGGAGACTCCCAAAACACGGATAGCGTCGGTTTTTTTCCAAGAGCAAAACTGGCAGTATCAAGACATGAGCTTGGTCCTTGCAAGATACCGCATCTCCAAAGTTTGTTGATCGAGTTTATGGTCTGCTGCCAGACCCAAACCCTCTATTGATTCTTGGTCTGAAGCCCCGAGATATGGATACTTACCAAAGTATGTAAAACTCCTGTAACTTCAACGTCCTGCGCAAGACGATTTAACTGAACAGGTTCCCCTGACAGGCCTCCAAATCACAATGCTTCGCCTCTTTCTAAATGCATCAAGAGCCACCACCCGTGACTCCAAGGGCTCAGAAGGATGGAACATCGTCGGGAAAGTCAAGGTCTGAGACCTTTTATATTGCCCAATGTTGCTCCACCTACTTTTGGTATAGCTTGCCCATTTTCCCGTCCCTACAGGGGTTGAAAAGTGTTGGGGCAAGGAATAACCTGCCCACCCCTGAATAAACAGGGGAAAAGTTCAAAAGACCCCCAACCCCAAATCAAGCACTTTTTTAGTACCAGATAAAGGGTTTTATTAGGCCAATAATCTGATGAATTTTCCTGAGTTTCAGAATCTCCCATATCGATTCCCGATGCACCGAATCAAAAAGCCCTTTTTGAGGGGCGAAGTAGATTGCAAGCAAACCCGCGACCAAACTACTATAATTCTCGAAGCGTGGTATAAGTCTATCAGGAATTGCCAGGGTAAATTCTGAGCCCCAGTGGTGGTTGGATCCGTTTCAGAAGAATGTGGGGGAGAACTTTGCCCGGTATGCGAGCAAAGAATGCACGTAGTTGCGATAAAACCCCAAAGATCCCCTTTTCCCCCCAGAGAGGATGACCAACCCCTCAGCAGGCAGGGAAAAGGTGCCCGACTGCCAGAAACAGTCAGGACTGTATGCAGCCCCCGAGCCAAGGTTCACCCCAAGCCTTTTAAATTTAGCTGGGGGTAACATATGCCGCGCTTTCCCACTCTTTAGCTTGGAAATCGCCATCTAACTTTGTTAGGGTAGGAGGTCCTCGCTGAGGGTGGGTCTGCACAGGCAGAGACATCGTTTCATCCAAGCTAATGTTGGAGAGTCTACCTGGTACAATGCTCAAATACTCAGCCCAACATTCACGAATCCCAACATGACTGAGATGATCTGTCCCTCCCCTGATCAGGGCTGCAGTTTATTGTGAGGAGGGCTTAGGTCATTTTTTCGGGCTTTGGAGGGAGGGTGAAGGTATTTACCAAGAAAGGCCTTTAACCCCCCAGCAAGATTTCCCGATGATGTTCCTTGTCCCCTTTTCCCGCAATGTCCGACCCTAAGCACCATAGAGCGAGCAAGACTTGTTCCCTTCAGCTGAGCCTTGGACACGTCAGTGGCCCTAATGTCTCAGGGGGATGGAATTCGGGCCCCCCTTGGGCAATGCCAATGGATCCTTTAGCTCTTCGACAGGGATGGAAGGATACTCAATCAGTTGGGGTTCGTGAACGTTGGGCTGAGTATTTTGAACAGTTGTACCAGGGGATCCTCCAACAGTTAGCTTGGATGCAACGATGTCTCGTGCCCGTGCCGGACCCACCCTCAGCGAGGAACCCCCTACCAAAAAAGGTTAGGGTGGCGATTTTCCCAAATGAAGAGTGGGAAAGCTGAGGATTGTGAATCCTGCTGAAGCAAAGGTGGGGGTGAACCAGGGTCGGGCCTGATTTCAGTCCCGACTGCTATTTGGCAGACTGGTACCAATTCTCCTGACCCGCTGAGGGGCGTGGTCACCTTTGGAAGGGGAAAAAGGGGCGATGGGGGCTGTACAAACCGTGATTACATGTCAGCTACCCGGGAAAATTTTCGCTCACATTCTTTGAAACGGATCCCCAAACCCCTACTGAGGGACCCCGAGACCGGAGCAGTCTGGATTTACTCCGGCAAGTCACAATAGACGTTACTAGGGGGCCCTTTGAGAATTGTGGAACGCCCTCGTGAGTTTGGTTGGGGGGGGGTTTTTCAGCCCACATCGACCCCAAGAAGGCGTTTGACTCAGGAAACGGGGAAGCTATGGGAGACTGAGGGTCAGGGGAATTCCGAACAGATTATTGGGAAGCAAGCCTCTATATGGTACTGAAAGGCTGTAAAGTGTGGTGGGGGTATGTCGAACTTTTTCCCCCGTTAATTCAGGGGTGAGGCAAGGCTGTGTCTTGCACCCCCCTTTTCAACACTTTATGGATGGAAAGGGCAGAGCTAATAGCCCAAAATCAGTGCGGAGCAAAAACAGCAAATTTAAAGGGTTTGGACCTTGACTTTGCCGACGATGTTGCCCTCCTACTGAGTCCTTGGGGTCACTGTGGCGGCTCTTTAGATTTAGCAATGGGCAAAGCCCCAGGTTTGAGGTTCCGGACCAAGACCAAGTTCGGACTTTGGGGGGTGTTAGGGAACCCGTTAGGATCCATGTTTCGGCGAGGACGTTGAAATCACAGGGAAATTTTACATACCTGGTAGCGTAGTCCATTCTCGGGTTTTCAGACCCGGAAGTCAGTGAGGATTGGTCTGGCAACAGGAGCCATGAAACCCATAAAAAGGCTTTTTTAGAGTCGGTACCTAGCAGAAGGGCCAAGCTGCGGGGCTTCAAGGCCTTGATACTTCCCGTTTTGCTCTAGGAAAACGAAAAAACCGGACGCTATCCCGGCCTGGAGCTCGCCCTTTATGCCTTTTTAACAAATCCCTTGCCGGATCAGGGGTACAGTTGCAGGACCACTGTCCAACCCCGGGGGTTTAAAGTGGACTGGCATGGGACCTGTTTCTTGCAAACCCGGGAGCCCAACTAGGCTTATGGCCACCCAGCTCGCCTCCTATGGACGACCCCTGCCCACCGGTTGTCTCTCTGGAGACAACCCTGGGGGAGGAGACTGTGGGAGTCCAGGAGATCAGGGGTGGGCAGCTCGACGAGACCTGTCGTGAGGAACTAGAGATGGGCCGTGTGCCGCCGGAGACTCGCCTCGAGGGGTCCCCGTGGCTGGAAACGAAGGGTGGGTGCGGGGGGCCTGCACCCCCCTCGGCGTTTGCCCCTTTATGATGTGGATATATATATATATATAATATAATATATATATATATATATATATATTATATTATATATAATTAATAATATATATAAAGTATATATATATATATATATATATTATATATATAAAAAATATATATATATATTAAAAATATATATTATATATTGTGGGTGTGTGTATAATATGTATCAATATATATAATATATATATATATTTAATATATATAATATTATTATTTTTATATTTCTAGTATACACACACACACACCACACCACACCACACCAAAATATATAATATATAATAAATATATATTATATATATATATAAAATATAATATATTATATATTATATGTATGTATGTATGATGTAAGTGTATAATGAATAAAAGTGTATATATATGGAGGTATATTATGATGTATATATATTATTATATATATATAAATATATTAAAATATATATTAATTTTATAATGCATATAATTTGTTTTATATATATTATAATTTTATATATATATATATATAATAAATATATATATATGTATTAAATATATAATAATATATATATATATAATAATATATATATATATA
>NW_023657365.1:0-28192 GCF_015228065.2 Penaeus monodon | reverse complement strand
AAAAAAATGTGTTTTGATTTCTTGATGATTGAATATTTAGGGTAATAATGATAAAAATTACCAGAATGTTTTAATATAAAAAAAGTGAAAAATCAAAATAAAGAAAAAATTGAAAAACCTTTAAAGATTATTAATATTTTTTAATTTTTTATATTTTATTATTATATTATATTATTATTATTATTATTATTATTTTTATTTTATTATTATTATTATTATTTTTTATTTATTTAAAAAAATTATTATTATTATTATTATTTATTATTTTTATTATTTTTATTTTACATTATTATTAGTATTATTCCCAAAAAATATATTAAACGTAATAATAATAATAGTAATAAAAAATAATATTAATATCGTTTTTATAATTTTGTTTTTAATATTATTTTGTATATTATCATTATTTATTTTTCTATAGTATAATTGCAAAAATAATTATTATAAAGTAATAAAAGTTAAAAGATAAATTAAAAATATGTAAAAAAATTATTATAATAAAATTAGAAAATTTTTTACAAAATTAGGGGGGATTGGGTATATTGCAAAAATATTTTTTTTTCTGAAAATTGGCAATAAAAGTAATAATTCATAAGATGATAATATTGCAAAATAAATTTGAGAATGATGTTTTGATAAATATATAAGATAAAATTTTAATGATAAGATAATAATATATAACATGATAAAAATTTAAAAACAAAAAATTTTATATTAATAAAAAAAAGGGTAAAAAAAAAAATTAAAAAGCGAAAAAGGGAAAATTTTATAGGAAATAAAATTTTTTAAGGTTTACCAAAATGTTTTTCGATTTCTTTGATGATTTTGGAATTATTAGGGTAATAATGTAACAATTACCAAATGTATTAATCATGACAAAATGTGATATAAATCAGAAAAAAGAGAATTTGAAAATTGAAATTATAATATTATTTATATTATTATAATTTTTAAATTTTAATTTTTAAATTTATTATTATTTATTAATTTATTATTATTATTATTAAAATAAATTTATTTAATTAAAATAAATAATAATAAAATAATAAAGTATAATAATAATATAATAGTCGTTATTAATTTAAGTTTTTAAATTTTAATGTTTATTATTATCATTTTTATATTTTTATTATAGGTAAAAATTTGCAAAAAATGTTTAAATTTATAAAACAGTAAAAATTCAGTAATAAGAAAATTTAAAATATTAAAGGAAATAATTATTATAAATACTTTATTATTTTATTATTTGTTATTATATTTTTAATTTGTTGTTATTAGATATTGCAACAATATATTATTTCGAATAATTGAATAAAATTGATAATAATGCAAATAAGAGAAAAATGCAAAGGGGGTAATGATGATGTTGATGAAATGATGTTGGGATGGATAACAAATTTGTGTAATCATGATAAAAATGATGATAAAACAGGAATGTGTCCTTATATAATAAAAAAAAGTTAAAAGAAAAAAATTAAAGTCAAAAAGGAAATCTACAAATATAACTTTTAGGTTTATCCAAATGAAGTTTTCATTTCTTGATGATTTTGGCAATTATTGGTAATTAATGATAACAATTCCAGAAGTTAAATTGAAAAATGTGTTTAAAAGTCAGATTAGATTTTGATAACATTTGAAGATTATAATATCAATAAATTAAATATTATTTTATAATTATATATATTATTAAATTATTATTATATTATTATTATTATTATTTATTACATTTATTATTAGTTTTTATTCCCAAAAAATTTTATTATAACTGTAATATATAAATAAAAATGTATAATAATAATATTAAATAGTCGTAAAATAAATGTTATTAAATATTATTGTTATTATTATCATAAAAAATTTTTATAGTATAAATTGCAAAAAAATAATTTTAACATTAATAATTACAGTAATAACGAAAATAATTAAAATAAGATGTAAAAAATTATAAATACCGTTATTATGTTATATTGTTGTTATTACTATTTCATTTGTTGTTGTATTAGTATTAGTGCAAAAATATATATTAAAACTGCAATAATTGCAATAAATAATGATAATAATGCAATAATGATGAAAAATAATTGCAATAATGATAAATGATGATGTTTAATATGATAATGATGATAATGAGGATGATAACGTAATAATGATGATAATCATTGATAATAATGATGTTTAACAACAGGAATTGTGTCATATAAAATTTAAAAAAAAGTTAAAAAAAATTCCAAAAGTCGAAAAAAGCGGCAAAATCTAGCGAAATATAACTTTTGAGAGTTTACTCAAAATGACTGTTTTCGATTCTTTGATGATTTTGCAATTATTAGGGTAATAATGAAAAACAATTACAGAATCGCCCCCTATTAAATCATGACAATAATATGATAAAGTCAGATAAAAGAATTTTGATAACATTTGAGATTATAATTATTCATTACTATATTATTATTATTTTAATTATTAATTATTATTTTTATTATATTATTATTATATTAAATTTTATTTTATTATTTTTATTATTAATTTATTATAGTATTATTGCCATAAAATATATTATAACTGTAATAAAAATAAAATTGTATAATAATAATATAATAGTCGTTATAATAAGTTTTTTAATATTATTATTGTTATTATCATTATTACATTTTTATAGTAGTATAATTGCAAAAATAATTTTATAACAGTAAAATTACATTTATAACGATACAAATTTAAAAAATAATGATGTAAATAATTATTATAATACCTTATTATGTTATTATTGTTGTTTTTACTATATTATTTGTTGTTATTAGTATATTGCAAAATATATATTAAACTGAATAATTGAAATAATAATATAATAATTGAAATTAATGAGATAATAATTCCCAATAATGATGTATATGATGTATGATAAATGATATAATGAGTGATAACGTAATATGTTAATCAGATAATTATAACAACAGGAATTTGTCCATATATAATAAAAAAAGGTTTAAAAGAAAAAAATTCCCAAAAAGCGAAAAAGCGGCAAAATTAGGAAATATAACTTTTGAGATTTTTACTCAAAATGGAGTGTTTTCGTTTTCTTTGATGATTTGGCAATTTAGGGTAATAATGAAACAATACCAGAATCGTATTAATATGACAAAAAAATGATGATAAAATCAAAATAAAGAAAATTTTTATAAAAATTTAAGATTAAAATTTATATTATTTTTATTTTATTTATATATTATTATTATATTATTTTTAAAGTATTTTTATGGATTATTTTATTATTATATTATATTAAAATTTAATTGGGTATTATTGCCAAAAAATATTTTTAACTCTAATAATAATAATAGATAATAATAATATTAATTAGTCGTTAAATAAGTTATTAATATTATTATTGTATTATTATCATTATTATCATTTTACTAGTAGTATAATTGCAAAAATAATTATTATAACTTATTCCAAATTTAAAGTAATAACGATATAATTAAAATAATGTTTGAAAATTTAATTTTATTAATTACCGTTATTATTGTTATTATTTTGTTATTACTATCATTATTGTTTTTTTTTTAAATTAGTATAGTTGCAAAAAAATATATATTATAACTGCAATAATTCAATAATAATGATAATAATTGCAATAATGATGATAAATAATTGCAATAATGATGAAAATGATTTGATAATTGATAATGATGAAAAATGAATAAATAAACATTAATAATGATGATAATCATTAAAAAATAATGATGATAAAAAACAGGATTGTGTCCATATATAATAAAAAAGGTAAAAAAAAAATTCCAAAGTCGAAAAAGGGCAAAATCTAGCGAAATAAACCTTTGAGATTTTACCCAAAAAGACGTGTTTCGATTTTGATGATTTGGCAATTATTAGGGTAATAATGATAACAATTACAGAATGTTTTAATATGAAAATAATGATGATAAAAGCAAATAAAGGAATTTGAAACATTGAAGATATTAATGATTCACAATTAGTATATTATATATTTTATATTATAAATATTATTATAATTAATTTCTTTTTATTATTTATTATTATTTATTATTAGTATTATTGCCAAAAAATATATTATAAGTGTAATAATATAAAATATGTAAAAATAATAATAATATAGTGTTATAATAATGTTAATTAATATATTATTTTTTATTATTATCATTAATTATCATTTTTACTTATTAGTATAATTGCAAAAATAATTATTATAACGGGAAAAATTTACAGTAATAACGATACAAATTTAAAAATAATGATGTAAATAATATTTAATCCCTTATTATTTTTATTATTTTGTTATTACTATCATATTGTTTTGTTTAGTATAGTTGAAAAATAAAATTTATAACTGCAATAATTGCAATAAAAGATAATAATTGCAATAATGATGATAGTAATTGCAAAAAAGATGATAATGATGATAATAATGATGATAATGATGATAATGAGGATGATAAGATAATAATGATGAAAATCAGATAATAATGATATAAAACAGGAATTTGTGCCATATATAATAAAAAAAGGTAAAAGAAAAAAATTTCCCCAAAAAAGTCGAAAAAGCGGAAATCTAGCGAATATAACTTTTGAGAGTTACTCAAAATGAGTGTTTTCGATTTCTTTGATGATTTGGCAATTATTAGGGTAATAATGATAACAATTACCAGAATCGTATAATCAGGACAATAATGATGATAAAATTTAGAATAAAAGAATTTGAAACATTGAAGATTTAATTTTAAATTACTATATTATGTTTATTATTTTTATTATTATTAGTATTATTTTTATATTATTATTATATTATATATTTTTAAATTTTTTTTTTATAAGCCAAAAAAAAATTTTAAAAACTTTAAAATAATAAAAAATTTTAAAATAATTAATTTTTTTTAAAAATTTTTATATTATTGTTTTTATTTTTTTTTTATTATTTTTTTTATATATAAATTCAAAAATAAATTTTTAAAAAAATAAAATTTAATAAAAAAATAATTAAAAAAAAATATTTAAAAAATTTATTTATTTTTTTGTTATTATACCATTATTTTTTTTTTAGTATATTGCAAAAAATTTTTATAATAATAATTAAAATATAAGAAAATAATTAATATGTTTAAATAATTATAATATAAAATGTTTTTAAAAGGGAAAAATATTTTGGGGTTTTTAAAGTATAAGTAAAAAATATATAATAATATATCAAAAAAAGGGGTTTATATAAAAATAAAAAAGGGAAAAGAAAATAAAATAAAAAAGGGAAAATTAGGAAATATAATTAATTCCCCAAAAATAAGGTTTTCGATTTCTTTGATGTTTGGGCCAATTATTAAAAATAAGAAAAATTTCCCAAAATGAAATCAAAAATAATTGAATTTAAAAAAAGGGTTTTAAAATTTTTTGATTTTAATTTTTAAATTTTATTTTTAATTAAATTTTATTTTTATTATTTTTAAAATTAATAAAAATTTTAATTTAATTTATTTTATATTATTTAAAAAATTTTTTTAAAATTAATAAAATAATATATTTAATAAAAATTTAATGATTATAATAATTTTTAAAATTAATATTATTTATTATTTTAAATTATAATTATTATTTATTAGATTAAAAAATTTATAAAATAAAATTTTAAATAATATATAATATGAAAAATGATATAATATGCAATATAATTTTAATATAAGAATACTATTAATAATGATGAAATTTTATATATATAAAACTTTAAAATTTTTAAATATTATTATTACAATAATTGAAATTGTAAAAACCTATATTTGAAATTATATTTAATTTTAAAATGAATATTATTTTTTGTTTTAATTTAATTGAATAATGATATAATAATTGCAAATGATTAATATGAAATTATATAAATAAATAGAAATATATGATAATATAATAATGATAAAATTTTAATTGTTATTATTATATTAAAAAATTATGTATATAATAAAAATAATTTATAATATAATAAATAATTTTTTAAATAAAATAATATTTAAATTAAAATTAAATTATTAATTTGATTAATAAAATAAAGTGTTAAAATTTATAATTTGAATTTTTAAATTTATATAAATTACAATTATATATGAAATAATTTTTATAAAATATTAATATAATTTATATAATAATTTTAATATTATAATATTATATATTAAATTATTATTTATTATAAAATATGTTTTTTTATAATTTCAAATTATATATTTTTAATTAATATATTTTTAAATTTAATTTATTATTGAAAAAAATAAATTAAAAAACGTATAAAATAAATAATGATGATAATCAATAAATAATATTGAATGTGGTTTTAATATATAAATGTTAATTAAAAAAATTTTTAAAATTTAAATTAATAATATTAAATTAATTTAATCAAAATTTTATGTTAATTTTTAGGATATGAAAATTAACGAATAATATGATAATATGTAAAATCATAAATTTTATAAATTAAAATAAATAAAAAAATTACATATAAAAAATTATGATATAATTTTATTATTATCCATTTGATTTTTTTGTTATTATTGAATATATTTAAATGTAATAATGAATAATAAATATAATCATAGCAATAATGATATAATAGATAATTATGATATAATTGAATTATATATATATGAATATTATAATTATTATATTAATATTATATTTAATATATTATTATATTAATTATTTTTAAAGAAAATTATAGTAATTATATAATAAATGTTAATATATAAATTATTTTATAAATTTCAATAATTGTAAAATTGATTATATCATTTACAGAGATAATCAAAATATGATAATAATAATAAGATTAACTAAAATATGATTATATTATTATGATACTATTATGTATTATTATTTATACTATATTATTATTATAGTATATTGCAAAAATTATATAAATAATAAATTATAATGATAATTCAAAATAGTGTAATAATTGAATATGATATAGGGAATATGATAAAATTAAGATTATAATAAATAATATGATAAATTATATAAATTAAAAATTTGATATAATAAAAAATTAATAATTATTATTCCATATTAAATGTTATTATTATAATATTGCTTTAAGAGTTTACCAAATATATTATTTTATGATTAATAATATTAATATCGATAATAATTATAATATAATGTTAATAATTTATATTCATAAGATTTTGATAATAATGAATAATTATAAATTATATATAATATATTATATTAATTAAATATTTTAATATTATTATAATACCTTTTTTTATTTTTATTTTATTTACATATTATTTATTTATTCAAAATAATATATATTATAACTGAATATAATAATAATAATATAATATCATAATATGTATAATAATTAATAATATTAGATATTATATATTTATATGTAATGGATATAATTATATAATATATAATATGATAATAAGATATAATTAAAGAATGTGTCCATAATATAAATACGTAATAATAATAAAATTTTATAAAATATTGGTTTATCGAATAGTTAAAATTATAAGTTACTCATAATTGACTTATGATTTTGAATTGCAATATGGAAAAATTTAAAATATTACAAATTATAAGTATAATAATAATGATGATAATAGAGATAAAAATTTTGATAATATATATAAGATTTTAAATAATAATTATGATTATATTAATAATTAATAAAAATTAATATTAAAAGAAAATTGTATATAAAAACTTTTATAATTATATAATAATATGTTATAATTATTATAATGCTATAATAGTTATAATATACAATTAGTAAATTAATTATCATTATAATAATCATAAAATTGCAAAAATAATATTAAAAATTTAATTAATAATATTATTATTATGATTAATAATTATAATAATGTTATTATTATTATATGTTTATTACTATATATTTGTTGTTATTAGTATATTGCAAAAATATATTATAACTAATAATTGAATATTATGATAATAATTGAATATGTTATAATAATTTATTAATTTATATTTTATATTATATTTATATTATATATATAATGAATATTAAATTATAATCATGATAATAGATAATAATGATAACAATAAAATAATGATGTATAATAATAAATAGTAAATTATAATAATGTTTAATATCAAATGTTAATTAGCAAATATAATTTAAGTATATCAAAATGATTTATTATGATAATATTGAATAATAGGATAATAATGAAAAATGTAAAATTATAATCATGAAATAATGATGATATAAGTCAAATAATGAAATTTGATAATCATTTGAAAAAATTATAATTATTACTATATATATTAATAATAATAAATATTCAATAATAAATAATCGAATAATCTAGAATAATTAGTTATATTCCAAAAATATATTTAACTTAATTTATTATAATAATATGTAAAGAATAATATATAGTCGTAAAAATGTATTAATCTTAATTGATATAATATTAAATTTAAAGTATTTTTGAAATTTAAATTATTTAACATATATTAAGTAATAATATAATTAAATAATATTAATATAATTATTATATATATTAATTTATTATTATTATTATAATTTTTTTTGATTTTATTATATTCTAAATTATATTATATGATTTAATTAATAATAATATATAATTAATAATATGTTAATATTGTTATATATTATATATATTAATATTATTATTATTATATTTATATATATATATATATATAATAAAATATATTATAACAGTAATAGTTCATATAATAATAAATTAATAAAAATAAAAAGTATATAATTCGAAAATTTAGAATTAATTTTGTATTTACTCATATTATTATTAGAAATAATTTTATTTGAATAATTGGTAATATGATAAATTAATAATGTGATTAATAAAATATAATTTTAAAATATTAAATGAATTGTAAATGATATTATTAATATAATTATTATTATATATAATTGATATAATATATAATATGATAATAAATATTATTATATATAATAATATGATAAAAAAAATAATTCATAAGTGAAAAACAAAATAGAAATAATAATTTAAGGTTATAAAATGTATATTTTTTTTATGATTTAATTATATTTAATGAATATTAATGCAAAATATATTAATTATAAAATAATGATAAAATAATAAAAAATTGAAAATAAATTTGAAATATTAATATTTATTATTTTTTATTATTATATTATTATTGTATTTATTTTATTATTCATATTATTATTTATTATATAATTATTAATATATTATTATTATTAATAATATGATATTATTATTATTATTAATATAATAATATATAATGATATAATAGATATAAATAATAATTTAATCTTTAATAATATTATAAAATATTAATGTTATATATAAAATTTAAAGTAAAATTCAAAATAAAAATACAAAATTATAAATTAAATTTTAATTTTCAAAAATGGTATTCGATTCTTGTATTATTGTAATTATTTGTAATAATATTAATTTACGATTTATTATATACAATAATATTATTAAAAAGTAATAATAATAAATTATAAAATTAATAATATGATAATAATTGATAATTATGATTAATATATATATATATATTATGATATATATATAGATATAATAATTAATATGATAATAATGAAAAAAAAGAATTGAAATAATAAAAAAGTAAAAAAAATTCAATAGGATAAAAGATAAATTAGCGAAATTATAACTTTTAAGTTTACTTAATAATTGAAATATTATTCAAAATAATGATTAAAATACGTATAATAAATATAAATTAAAAATTATTAATAGTTATAATTTATATTGTTTATTATATATATTTGTATTTTAATATTATAATATATTATTAATATTATTATATTATTATATTTTTATTGTATTACATAAATAATGTAATAATAATAATAATATATTACAATATAATATTCTTATAAAAGTAATAAATATTAGTTATAAATTTAAATTTATATGTAAATTAGCAAATATAATTTTATAAGTTATTCAAAATATTTTATAATTTCAATAATAATTAGTAATTGATAATAAGATTAACTTATATGTTATATACAAATATTGATAATAAATGAAAAAAATTTGATAAATTGAATAATAATGATACTATTATTTTCCATTAATATGATATAAAATTGTATTATATATTATATATAATATATGATATTAAATATAATAATATATAAGTATATGCAAAAATTTTATTAAAATGATTTATAATAATAGTATAATAAAATTAAAACTTAAAAATAAATAAATTAAATAATATAACATTTTTAAGTTATAAAAATATTTTTTATTTTACATAATATTAGTAATAAGATATAATTAAAATATTATAAATATTATAATAATTATTATTATTATTTATATATTATATATTTATTTTATTTAGATGTTAAAATATATATTATAATAATATTATAATATTATATATTGAATAATTATATATTGAAAAATGATAATAATATGTATATATAAAATTTAATAATATATAAATATATTATATAATTATTGATATTGTTATTATTATAAATTGTTCATTTTAATAAATATTTAGAAAAAATTTTAAAAGTAAAAAGAAAAAATACTAAAAAAAATGTTAATTTATTATAATGACTTTATTGTTTTGTTTGATTTGTATATTAGGGTTATAATATAAATTCAAATGTATAATATGAAAAAATAATTAATAAAAGAATGATAAAATTGAAGAATTAAATAATTAGAATTATATATATATTATTATTATTATTTATATTATTATTTAATGTTTATTATTATATTATTATATATTATTACAAATATATTATCAAAAAAAATAAAGAAATTAATAAAAATAATAGAAATATTTAATCTGGATATATAATCTTTAATTTATTTTAATATTATTATTATTATATTTTACATAGTATATTAAAATAATTATTAACATTAAAAATTAATAAAACTAATAAATTATAAATGTAAATAAATTTATTATAAACCTTTAAGATATATTGTATATATATATTATTTATTTTATTATATATTAATATTAATATTTTAATAATAATTAATATTATATGTATAATTCAATAATGATGATATAATTGCAAAAAATAATATGATAATTAATATATAATGATTAAATAGATATAATCATAATAATATATAATATGTAATAATATATATTATAATTGTTCATTTATAATAAAAAATTTCAAAAATATTCAAAAGTGATAAGCAAAAGTTATAATAAATTTGAAAAATAAATGAGGTTTTATTATTTATGATTTTGAATATAGTATTGATAAAATGTAAAAATTTATTAATATACAATAATTAAAAGTCAAATAATAATTTAAAATATTTGCAATTATATATATTACTATTATTGATTATTATTATATTATATATATTATATATAATATAATAATTATAGTATATATTATATATAAAGAATTGTGTATATTAAAAAAAATTTATAATATAATTAAATAATAATATTATAATAATAATTAATGTTATAAATTTATTAAAATTATGTTTATTATATTATTATTTGTATTATTAGTATATTAAAAATATATATATTAATTAAATAATTAATATAATAATTTATCAATAATAGAAATAATTCAAATAATGATATATTGATTTAATATAATAATAATGATTTTGATAACATAATATGATTATAATTTATTAAATATGATAAATTAAAATTGTTTCATATGTAATAATAAAAATAATTAAAAAGAATTCAATGAAAAGAAAAATTAAATATAACTTTAAATTTATTAATACGATTTTATTTTTTATTTGTATTATAAATTATTATTTATATTACATAAGTTAAATATATTATAGAAAAGTCGAAATAAAAGAATTATAACATTTAAGATATAAATATTATTATAATTATATTATATTATTATTATTATATTTATTATATTATTATATATATAATATATAATAATATTTTAAATAAATTGTTATAATATTAAAAAAATTAATAAAATAATAAAATTTAATAATATTATAATGTGTTATATATGTATTAATTTTTTTTTTATTATTAAAATTTATCTTTTTATTATTATAATTGAAATAATTGAATAACATTAATAATTACAATAATAAATAAATATAAATAATTATATAATAGTATTATTATAATTTTGTTATTAATATTATTATTGTTTTTAAATTATTTTAAAAATATTTTAATAAATAATTAATATAATGATATAATTAGAATAGATTATAATTAATCAATATGATTAATTTATGATGATATATACTGATATATAATAAAATAATATAATTAATAATATATAAAATAGTATTAATAATAATTGTAAATAATTATATTTAAGTTAAATGCAAAATATGATTATAACATTAGATTACAAAATAAATTAATATTGATTAAATATGATTAACAATTATTATGTAATAAGGTAAAATATTAATTTTTAAATTGAAATATATATTTAGAAATAAAAATTTATAATTGAAAAATTGAAATTATTATAATAATGATATAATAATATATTATATAATGATTAATATTATTATAATATGATATAATATTATTATTATATTTTTAATTTATTAAGATTATGCAAATATATTATAATAATAATAATATATAATAAAAAATAAAATTATAAATTATAAATATTAGTTTTTAAATTATTATATGTACAATGTATTGATGTATTTAATTGATATATATTATAAATGATAATAATTACAGTAATAATTAAATAAATAATGATGTAAAAAAATTATTAAATACGAATTATGAAATTTTATTTATATATATTATTATTATTATTATTATATTTCGAAAATTTATTTTATTTATATTAATTAATATTATATTGAATATAATATAATATTATTATATATAATTATTATAATAGAAATAATATAACGATAATAATGAATATTATGATATAATATATATAAATATTGTTATATTTATTAAATATTAATATAATTATTCCAAGTTCATAACGAAAATTAGCAAAAAAAATATTTAGTATCAAAATGACAGTTAAATTTTATAATTTTAATTTTATAAAATATTTAATTTTAAAATTTTAATTATACATATTGATGATAAAGTTAGCATAAAAATATATTAAATATTGAGATAAATATGATAATTATTGTATTATATTTATAATATTATATTATTTTATTATATTATTATTATTATTATCAAATATGATATAATGATGTAATTATATAATATGATAATAATAAAATTAATGTTACAATATGTAATAATATATAATAGTAATAAATTATAAATTAATAGGTAATATATTATAATATTTTAACCAAATACGTATTGATAAGATATATTAAAATTAATGTTAAATAAATTAAATACCTAAATTTATATCTTTGTATATATGATTATGTTCTTATATAATATTGAAATAATTATAATTAAATAATTAATGTAATATTGAAATATGATGATAATAATTGCAATTAATATTATATATGATTATATTTTAAATTTTTATGATTATTAAATATATTATTATTATTATAATAATGATGATAACAAAAAATTATTGTATATAATAAAAAAAATAGTTTAAAGAATAATCCAAAATATAAAATCAAATTAGTAATATAACCTTTTAAGTTTTAATTGAAGTTATTAATATAAATTATGAATTATAATAATATGATAAAATTCATAATAGTATTATTATGACATTAATATTAATATAATATTAATTTTATAATTATGAAAATATTTCTTATATTATTATTATTAATAATTATTTATATATTATTATTATATTATTTATATTATTAATTATACTTAATATTAGTATTAATAAAATAATGATAACGTAATAATATATAATTGTTAATAATATTAAATAGATATTTTATTAATATTATATTTTATATATAATAAATTTCAGTGATAATTGCAAAAATAAATATAATTTAATAATTACGAAATGAGGGTATAATTTTAATGATTTAAATATTTTTATTCGTATTATGAATATTTTTAATCTATAATATGTATAATAGATAGTGAAAAAAATTAATATTTAATGATAATGAATATATATAATATTAATTAATGATATATAATTGAATTATTATTATTTATTATTATTATAAAATTTAAATATATTATTATATTAAATATTATTGATATAATTAATAATAATATATAACAAAAATTTTATCCTAATAATAATAATATAATTTAAGAATAATGATTAAATAGTCGAATATGTAATATATATTATAACATTTTAGTAGTATATTCAAAAATAAAGTGTATCAATTTTATATGTGACAATGTTTAAATAATAAATGATAAAATTATATACGTATTATTTATATTTGTTATAATCATTATTATGTATTTTATATAGTTAAGAATATTATTTATAACTGAATTAATAATTATAATAATTATAATATATATTATGATATGATATATGATATAATGATAATTGATATAAATTTGAAAAAAATATTAACTAATGATAATAAATTGTATAATAAAATTCTAGCGTAAATAAAGTTATAAATAATTTATTTATAATAATATTTATAGCATAATTAACTTTAAATAATAAAAGTTTATTTCTATCTGAATTAGAATAATGGTAATAATTACATAAAATTTATTATTTGTTTAATCAATTTTGAAATTTTAAGTTTAAATTATATATATATATGATAATTGCATAATAATGATATTATTTTATTATTTATTAAAATTTTATATTATATTATTATAATTATTAATGATATTAAAATTTATAAAAAGTATTATAACATATATAATATAAAAAAATTATATATATAAAAAAAATATAAAAATTCAAAAATTTATAAAAATTATTATACATATATAACCTTTTTAGTATTACTCAAAATAGTATTATTTTTATAGATTTACAATATGTAATATTATAATATTAAAATTTATTATTATACAATAAGTTGATTAATTATAATTGAATTATATATTTTGATTATTAATATATAATATATTATTATAATTAATATTCAATTAATATAAATTAATAATTATTAATATTAATAATATGAGTATATGAAAATATATGATAATTAATAATGAATAAAAATTGTCAATAATAATAAAAGTTATAAAAGTTATAAATTAATGTTTATATATATATATTTAATAGTAAAATCAAAAAATAAAAGTAAAATCATCGAAATATGAACTTTTAGTATATCAATAATATTTCGATTATGTATTATTGTATTTATATTATTTGTTATATTAATGTTAAAAAATAATATTATATAATATTAATTAATAATTAATAATTAATAATATTTAATTATTGAATAAGATGATAATGATATTATAAATATATATTAAATTAATAGGATATAAGTATATATATATTCATGTAATAATATGATTAAAAAATTTATTATAATATAATAAAGTAAAAAAGAAAAATTCAAAATAAATAACGATAAAAGTTTACTAAACCTTTTGAAGTTTTAAAATTTTTTATTATTTTTTATGATATTAAATTATTATAATATGATAATAATTAAAAAATGATTAATCATAAGTTATAAAATAGAATAGATGATTTAAATTTAATATTGAATTATTATTATAAAATTATTATTAATATTTAATTTATTATTTATTTATTATATTATATCATATTATTATTATAAATATTATTATATATATTCCAAAAATATATTAAATTAATATAATAATGTTAATAATATATAATAGTCTATAATAATGTTATTAATATTATGATATAAGATAATAATTTTAAGTAGTAATTGATAAAAAATATTAAAATCAGTAATTAAGTAATATATATAATTAAAAAATATAAAATTATTTAATTATAAATTAATATTAATTTTGGGTTTTACTAATATGTTGTTTTTATATTAATATAATATTATAATGATAATAATTATAATGATAATATGGCAATAATATGATGATAATAAATGTCAAATAAGAGAATATGATATAATGAGATATATAATTTACTAGTATTAATATATAATATTATTATTAATTAATGATAAAAAAATTTTAATTATAAAATAATTTAATTATATTAAAGTTATAAAACCAAATATACGAATATAATTAAGAATTACTAAAAAAAATAATTGATTATAAGATTTTGAATATTATAAATTGATAATAATTTAGATTATTAATCATTATTATATGATAAAATAAATATAAATATTAAAAATTTAAGATTTTAAATAATTATTAAATTATTATTAAATTTAAATTATATATTATTATTATTATTATATTATATTATTATTATATTTTATTAATTTATTATTATATTATGCAATAAATATATTATATGTTAATAATAATAATAATATAATAATTTTAAATATCGTATAATAATATGAATAATAATGTATAATATATATTAGATTTTAACAGTAATAATTAAAAATATTATTATATATAATAATTAGTTTTACATTATAATAATAATATAAGATAAATAATTAAAATTTAAAATGTATTATTTGAATATTATATTGTATGTATATTATATTTGAATTACTTATAATGTAATTAAATAATTATATATTAAATTTGGATAAATTAATAATGATGATAATATGAATAAAGAAATTAATAAAAGAATATTAATAATATATAATATTTATTATTATATATTTATTTTATATTAGATTTGTTCATTATTATAATTAATATATTTATGAAAATTTTAATAATCAAAAAGGGGAAAATCAAATATAATTTGAGATTTATACAAATTGTAATATTTTATTTTGATAATTATTAAATATTAGGTTATATATATATTATACCATTTATATATACAAAGTGTAAATAAATAAAAATTTTAGAAAAATTAAGTATAACGTACTAATAAAATAATGTTTAAAATTTATTATCTTTTATAAATTTTATTTTTTATTTTATTATTATTATTATTTATATTAATATTGCCAAAAATTTTTATAACTAATAATATAATAAATGATAAATAATTAAATAATGATTATAATAATATAATATTATTATTGTTATTATTATAATTATTATCATTTACATGTATATATATAAAAATAATTATGAAAAATAATAATTGAAAAATTTACAATTAATTAAAATAATATAAAAATTAATAATAATTTTATTATTTGATTATTGAATATTTTTTAGTATATTAAAAAAATGATTTTATAATCATAATGAATTCAATATAATTAAAAAATAATGAATTAATATTCCAAATGTTTAATATGAGATAAATATGATGAATGATATAAGAGATGTTAAACGATATTAATATTTAATATTAATAATATTATAATTATTAGATTTTATTATATTAAATAATGTATTAAAAATAATTAAAATTGATAATAGAAATTTAGAAATTTATAATTTTGAGATTAATATAAATAGTATATCATATTTATGTTTGAATTATTAGTTAATAATGATAACATTATTAATCGTATTAATCATCAAATATATAAAGTAAATAATAAAATTATATAACATTGAAGATATTAACGATATATTAATATTTTAATTTATAATTTATATATAATTATATTATTATTTATTTTATATTATATTATTGTTTTTATTATATTAATTAATAATATTATTTAATAATTATGTCAAAAAATATATATTAATTAATATAATATAATATGATAATATATATTAATTATTATAATATGATATAATAATATTGTAATATAATAATATGATAATAATTTAATAGTGTAAATGAATATATTATTATAATAAAAATTAAGTTAAAAAATAATAATAATATTAAATAATTAATAATACGTAACTTATTTTATTTACTAAATATTTGTTTAATACTTTATTAAAATTATGTATAACTAATAATTGTATAAATGATAATAATCCAATAATTGATAATAATAAAATAGATGAATGATGATAAATGATGATAAAAATATAAATAAATGATAATAATGATTATAATATGATATTATATTAATATTAATAATTGTATTTAATATTATAATATATAAAAATTATCCATATTAATAAAAAAGGAAATTAAAAATATACTTTTGAAGTATATTAAAATCGTGTTTTCATTTTTAATATTATGTAATTATTAGTATTAATATATTTTAAATATGTATTAATATAAATATTGAATAATATCAAATATAATATAATTAAAAATTATATATTAATAATTACTTATATTATTATTATTATTTTTATTATATTATTATTATTTATTATTATTATTATTTTAATTTTATTATTATTATTATTGTAAAATATATTATAAAAATTTAATATATAATTGTATAATAATATTATATATTAAAAATTAATTATTATATTGTTATTATATGATAATAATTGTTACTAGTGATAATTCAAAATAATTAATAAGTAATAATTACAGTAATAAAATAATATTAAATAATGTGTAAAAATTATCAATACTTTATTATTTATAAGGTTTATATCATTTTTTTTAAGTATAGTAAATATAATTTTAAATTATAATAACTAATATAAAAATTTAAATAATATAATATTGATAATATAAATGATGAATAATATTATGATATAATTGAGTTTATACGATAATATATATATATATATTTAATATGATTAAATATAATTTTAATAATTATATAATATATATAAGTAATAATATAAATAAAAAATGAAATTAAGAAATATAATATTATAGATATAAAATACGGTTATAATTATTTTAATTTGGCATTATTAGTGTATTAATATATATTTACAATTATATTTAGATAATATGATAAAAATAATTAAAAGATAATTTAATTAAGATGATTATAATAATATTATTATTATAATATTATATTTATTATTATTTTTATTATTATCATTATTATTTTATTATATATTATATTTAATTATTATTATATTAAAAATTATATATCTTAATTAATAATATAATTATTAAATAATATATTAATATGTTAATATGAATAATATATTAGTATTATTATATTTGATAATGTACTATCATAAAATGTATAATATTATAATAAAATTAATTAAGTAATACATTACTAATAAAATAATTGAAAAATAATTTTATATAACTGATAATATATTTAATTATTGTAATTATAGTATAGTTTATGATTTAACTATATGAAGATAAGATTAATAATCAAAATGATATAATAATGAATAATGATGATAATAATGAATAATATGATAATATATGATATATGAAAATGATATAAATATATGATATATTATGATATTATTATAAAATTTATTGTTTAATTATTATAATAATTTAAAAATAATTGCAAAATAAAAGGAAATAAAATTAAAAATTAATTTACAAAATTAACTTTTTAATTTTAATGATTTGTATATTAGGAATATAAAAATTAAAATTAATATGATTAATCATTACAATATGATAAAAGTAATAATAAATATTTATAACATTTAAGATTATTAATATTATTATATATTATTATTATTATATTATTATTATTATTAATTTTATTATATATATTAAATATATTATATTATATTATATTATTATTAATTATTAGTATTTTTAAAAATATATATAATGTAATAAATAATAATATGTATAATAATTTTAATAGTCTTATAAAATGATTAATATTATATTGTTATATTATATTATATTTTAATAGTAAATAAAAAAATTAAACAGTAAAATTACAGTAATAACGATCTATAAAATAATTATGATTATTAATAATTTTATGTATTAGTTTTTTATTAAAATTGTTTTATATAATGCAATAAATTATTTATAAAATTAGAATAATAATATTATAATTAATTAATGATGATATAATTAATATGATATATGATTGAATATATGATATATTAATAATAATGAAAGATATAATATGATAATATATAATAATTGATAATAATAAATTATGTTATATGAAAAAAAATATAATTAAAATTCAAAATAATGTCAAATATTAAGAATTTAAATTATGGTTTATAAAATACGTATATTTTACAGTTTATGTAATATTGAATAATTATAACAATTCAAATTATTAACATAAATATATATTAAATCAAATATAAATTTTATAATTTAATTTATTATATTATATATTTTATTTTTATATATTATTGAAATAATATATTATAGTAATAATTAATATATTATTATTATTTTTATATATTATATTTATAGTATATAATCAAAATAAATTATAAATAATAATTATTAAACTATATTAAAATAATGATGTAATAATTATTATAATATTGATTTATTAATAATATTAATATTATTGTGTTTTTATTAGTATATTAAAAAATATAATAACTGTAATAATGAATAATAATATATTTAAATAATATGAAATATTAATAATTTAAATGATATATGATATATTATATATATTTTATTTTATTATATATAATATATATATTACTTAATAATGTGAAATAAAGGTAATTAATAAATTAAAAAGTAAAAATAATTTAAAAGTAAAAAAATTTATAATTATAATTTATTACTACATATTACTTTATATTTTTATTGAATTTAATTATTAAATAATGATAAAAATTAAAATGATAATAATATATTTTAATAATTAAATTGTAATTATGATGAATTATTGATAATATATTATAAATTTAATAATATATAATAATATAATAATAATTATATTAAATTAAATTATTATTATTATTATAAAATTTAAAAAATATTCAAAATAAAATAATAATAATATAATTAAGTTAAATACTATTAATTATTGATGATATTATAATATGAATGATAAATGAATTATTAATACATAATTAATTATATAAAAATAATTAAATTTATTAATAATTATATGAAATATTTTATTTTATTATTTATATATATTATTAGTTTTTATTATTATTATTGAATATATATTTAATATATATAATAATTTATAATTTATAATTGAAAATAATTATTAATATAATATAATAATAATATATAAGTAAAAATATATAATCTAAAATAATTTATAAATTTTCATATAAAACTATTGTCATTTTATAGTTAAATAAAAGTAATTATTTAGTAATTAATTATATAAATTAAATAAATAATTGATGAAATTATTAAAGTATTATTATTATGATATTTTTATATATTATTATTGATTATAATAATTGAAAATAAATTTATTATAATTGCAATATTATTATATTATAATTATTATAATAATTATTATAATAATTATGATAATGATTATTATAATAATAATAATAATATTATAATGAGATAATCAAAGATATAATAATATTATACAAAATGATATATATAAAAGTAATAATAATATTAAATGTATAATTGAAAATTATAAAATATAATTTTGAATTATTAAAAAATGATTATTTAAATTAAATTATAATTGCAATATGATAATAAAATATAAATTTATAATTGGAATTATTAATATTAAATGAAATTTATTAAATATTATTATTATGTAATTAATATTATGATAATATTATATATAAATTTTTTAAACTATTAAATATTATTATTAATTTTATTCAAAATTATAAATTATAAAAATATAATAATATTATAAGGTAATATTATTATTAATTTTTTAAATTAGTATTATTGTTGTATACATATTTTTATAATATTGAAAATAATAATAACTAATGTATAATAAATAAAATAATGTATAATAATGATTATTTAATATGTTATTAATGATTATTTTTATTATTATATGATTTTATTTATTAATATTATTAAAATATTTTAATATATAATAATAATTGATATATAATAAAATAATATAAATAAATATAATATTATAATATATTATATTTTATTATAATACTTTATTATTATATTATTAGATTATTTATATATTGAAATAATTTACAAATAAATTAAATTATAATAATAATAAAGGTAAATTATATATTTAATTATTAATATATTTTTATTTTATTTATATTTTATTAATATAATTAATAATTTATTATATACAATATATAAGATATAATAATAGAATATAATTAATAATAATATATATTATTATGTTATATGTGTATTAATATTATGGGATATTGTATTCATATATATTATAAATAATTGATAAAAATAATAATTAATAAAGTAAAATACGGAAAATAAATAATATAAATTGAATTTATCAAAGTTTATGATTATCATTTATATTTGATTATTATGTATAAAAAAATTTCAATAATTATTAATAAGAATAATTCAAAAATTGAATATAAGAATAATTAAATTAATATTATATTTATATATGAATGTTTTATTTATATTGAAATTATAATATGATAAAAATTAATTATATTATTATTATTGCAAATAATAAATTTATAAATTATAATGATAATTAATATATTTATTTATAATATTATTATATTATTTTTATTATTATTAATTATCATTTTTATAGTATATATTGAAATAAAATTTAAATTATAACATAATAATAATATAAAATATAATTAAAATAATAATGTAAAAATTATAATAATTATTATAATTTTGTTATTATAATTATTTTTGTTATTATATTTAAAATATTATATAGTATAATATATAATTATAATATTAATAATCAATAATGATATAATAATTGCAATATGATATATTAAAATGATGATAAGGGTTAATGATGATATGATACATAATAATATGTATAATTGAATAATGATATAATACAGAATTTATCCATATAATAATGAATAATCAAAAAAATTTAAAGTCGAAATGCAAAATTACGAAATAATATTTAAGTATAAAATGAATATTCAATTTTGATAATTAATTATTAGGAATATGTAAAATTACAAAGTATATAATATTATGAAAAATAATAAAAATTTATAACTTTGAATATAAATATTATATGTATTATTATATTATTATTATATATATTATAATATTATAATTTATATATTATATTAAAAATATATTATAATTAATAATTATATTATCAATATAATAATAATAAATTTATATATATTCTTATTATATTGAATAAGATTATATGTATTATAAATAAAAATTAATTATAATATCTTTAAAATTTAAAATATTAATAATGATAAATTTAATATTAATATGTTTTAAATTGAATTATTAATCATATTATGATTTTTATTGTATTAATTATTATATATATGAATATAAATTTAATAATTAATAAAAATTAATAATAATATAATAATGATATAATCGGAAATTATATTAAAATTACTAATATTATTTTATATTATTATAATATTTTATTATAATATATATAAATATTACATTATATATAAAATCAATAGAATAATAAAATATTATAAATTATAAAATATTATTATTTATTATATTTATAATATTATAATTAAATATTTTATATTAAGGATTTTTTATTAAATTAATAAATATGAAAAAAATATTAAAAAGTCGTAATAATAAGTATAGATAATATGATTTAATATTATCAAATGATTATTTTATATTATTAAAATATTATATAATTAATCAAATTATATATATAATAATTATAATAGTAAATAATTCATTATTTATTGATTATATTAATATTATTATAATTATATTATTATATTATATTATTATATTAATTATATAATAATATAATTAATCATATATTAAATAGTATAAAAAAAATTATAATGTATAATAATGAAATTATATATAAAAATTTTTAGTTATTAAATTTAATTATTATTTTTATATTTGTATTTATTAGTATAATTATAAAATAATTATTATAACAGTATATTAATTAATAAATAATTTAAATTGATATTAAAATTATTAATATTATTTGATATTATTGATATCATTTATTGTTATTGTTATTAATATTATTATTATTTTATTATTATAATTGCAAAAAATTTCATAATTGATAACAATAATGTAATGAATAATATTAAATATGTGCAATATATATGATGATATATAATAATGTATATAAATTGTATAATATGTTAAATGAATGAAAATATATAAAATTGAAAATTTAAAAAATAATTTGAAATTTAAAGTTTACTTAAATACGTGTTAAAATGTATGTAAAATTTTAAATATGATAACGAATCCAGAATTATTTTGAATTAAAAAGTATAATTCAAGTTTATAATTTAGAATTAATATTATAATAATATATAATTATATATTATTATTATTATGATATATATTATAATAATATGATAATATATTATTATTATATAAATAGGCTATTAAAATATTATATTATATAATTATTAATAATATTATTATATATTATTATTAATTATTATTATATTATTACATTTTTATTAATATTGATAATATTTTATTTTAATTATTAATAATAATATATTTATAGTATATAATGCATATAAAATATATAACAATTATAATGTATTATTTAATATAATTTAAATAAATAAATTGAAAATATTTAATTATTATTATTTATATTATTTATTATATTATAATTAAATTAATTATTAAATAGTTCATAAATATTATTATTAATTTATATTAATCACTATATATTGTGTATTATATAATGTATATAATATATATTATATTAAATTGAAATATGATAATAATTGCATAATGATGAAATAATTAATAATAGAATAATGAATAATAAAATAATTATAAATAATGATGATAAACAAATAATGAGATAATCATATAATAAGTTAAAAAAAATTTTCAAATAATGAAAAATAAAAATAAAATTAAAGTAAAACCCAAAATTAGGAAATATAATTCTTGAAGTTTACTAAAATGAGGTTTATCATATAAATTTTGAATTATTTAAAAATTATAATTACCAAACGAAATAAAAAATATGATAAAATAGATAAAGAAAATTTGACATTAAATTATTAATTAATATTATTATTATTATATTATTATTATTATTATTATTATTTTTTATTATTATTATTTTATTATTAATAATTATTTTTGCAAAATAATATTATAATGTAATAATAATAATTAATATTTATATAATTAATAGTATTATAATATATATTAATATTAATTATATATTTATATATTATAATTTAATATATATATTAAAACAGTAATTATATTTAATAATATTATATAATGATATATAATATAATATTAAATTATTATTATAATACGTTATTTATTTTATTTTGTTTTTATTATTTATTATTAATATTATAGTAAAATATTTAATAATGCAATAATAATAATAATGATAAATGTATAAATGATTAATATTGCAATAATGATGATAATGATGATGATAATGATGATAATGATGATATTGATATAACAAATAATAAGATTGAATCAGATAATATGAAATAAAACAGGAATTTGTATATATAATAAAAATAAAAGAAAAAAATTCCAAAAGTCGAAAATATAGGCAAAACTAGCGAAATAAAACTTTTGAGAGTTTACTCCAAAATGACGGTTTCGATTCTTTGTGATTTTGGCATAATTAGGGTAATAATGATAACATTACCAAAATCGTATTAATCATGACAATAATGATGATAAAAGTCAGAATAAAAGAATTTTGATAATTTAAGATATAAATATACTATATAATTTATTATTATTATATTATTAATTATTATTTTTATTATTATTTATTATATTATTATTATATTATTATTATTATTATATATTATTAATTATTATTAATTATTCAAAATTTATAATTAATATAATAAAAAATGTATAATAAAAATATAATAGTCGTTATAATAATGTTATTAATATTATTATTGTTATTTTATCATTATTATTCATTTTTATAGTATATAATTGTAAAATATTATTATAACAAATAATACAGTAATAACGATACTAATTAAAAATGATTAAATAATTATTAATACCTTATTATTTATATTGTTCTTATTATTATATTATTGTTGTTTTATTATATAGTTGAAAAAAAATATTATAACAAATTAATAATAATGATAATAATTGATAATGAGATAATAATGCAATAATGATTAATGATGATAAATGATGATATGTGATAATGGGGATAACGATAATATGATGATAATCATGATAATAATGATGATAACAACAGGAATTGAGTCCAATAAAAAAAAAAAGGTAAAAAAAAAAATTCCCAAAATTTAAAAAGCGGCAAAACTAGCGAAATATAACCTTTGAAGTTTACCCAAATGACGTGTTTCATTTTTTGATGATTTATGAATTATTAGGTAATAATGATAACAATTACCAGAATCGTATTAATCATGACAATAATGATGAAAAAGTCAGAATAAAGGAATTTTGATAAATTTGAAGTTTATTAATATTACTATTATTATTATTATTATTATTATTATTATTATTATTATTATTATTATATTATTATTATTTTATTATATATTATATTATTATTACATTTTTTATTTTTGCCAAAAAAATTATATATAATAATATAATAATTTAATAATAATATATTAATAGTTTATAATAATGTTATTATATTATTATTGTTTTATTATTCATTATTATCATTTTACTGTATAATTTGAAAAAATTTTAAAACAGAAATAATTAATAATAATAGTAAAATAAAATAATGAGTAAATAATTATTAAATACTTATTATGTTATTTATTTTCTATCTTTTTGTTATTGTTATTAAAATCATTATATATTTATAATGCAATAATTAATAATAATGAAATAATTGCAATAATAAGATAATAATTGCAATAATGATGATAATGTTGATAATATGAATGATAAATGATAATTGATGATAAAATGATAATGTGATAATCATAATAATGATGATAATCATAAATGATGATATAAAAAAAATGGTAAAAAAAAAATTAAAAGGGAAAAAAACAAAATCAAAATTTAATAAATTTGGAATTACAAATGATGAATTTATAAGAATTTCCATATTGTAATATGACAAAATTAAGTCGATTAAAAATTGATGATAAAATCAAATAAAGAGAATTTTGATAACATTTGAAGATTTTTATTATTACTATTATTATTATTATATATTATTATTATATTATTATAATTATTATTATTATTATTATTAATATTTAATTATATTATTTCAATTATATATGTAATAATAATAATAAATTATTATAATTATAATGTTCTATAATATTTTTAAATTTTTATATTTATTATTTCATATTATATTTAATATATAATTAAAAATAATTTTTAAATCAAAATAATTATTAATAATATACTATATTATAATTTTTAATTAATTTATAATATTATTTTTTTTTATTGATATTTCATATGTTGTTGTATATATAGTTGCAAATAATATTAAAATACTGATAAATAATTGCATAATAATGATAATATTGCAATATGATGATAATATTGCAAAAGATGATAATGATGATGATAATATGATAATGATGATAATAAAACGATAATAATGATGATATATATAATAATGGAAAAAAAGGAATGTCCATATATATAAAAAGGGTAAAAAAAAAATCCCAAAGTCGAAAAAGGAAAATCTAGCAAAGAAATTTGAATTTGAAAACGGTTAAATTTGATTTTTATATATAGAAAATTAAAAAATTAATATTATAATAATGAATAAATTACAAATTTTATAAATTAAATTATATATTTTATATTATTATTTTATTATAATTATTTTTAATTTATTATTATTATTATTATATTTATATTAATATTATTATATTATTAAAATTTTAATATTATTAAAATATTATTAATATTAATAATTAATAATTAATAATTTTAAATATATTAATTAAATATTTTAAAAATATATTTAATTAATATTTAATTTTTAATAAATTGAAAATTTTTAAAAATAATTGTAAAAAATTATTATTATATTATTTTTTTTTAAATTTTTAAATATATTTTTTTAAATAAATATTTATTTAAAATTTAATTGATAAAATTTTAAAATTTTTAAATGAAAATTCTAATGATGTTTAATGAATAAAGTAATAAAAATAAATAATGGATAATAATGAAAAAAGAGGTAATTGGATATAAGAAAAAATAGAAAAAAAAAAACAAAAATGTAAATAAATAAAAAGTTTTAAAGCAAATTGC
>NW_023657364.1:17500-28207 GCF_015228065.2 Penaeus monodon | reverse complement strand
GGGTTTTGGTGTGTGTGTGGTTTGGTTTTGTGTGTGTGTGTGTGTGGGGGTGTGTGTGTGGGGGGTGTGTGGGGTTGTGTGGGGTTGGGTGTGTGGTGGTGTGAAAGTGCTAATTTTTGTCTCTGGTCGTGCTTCTATATACCAACAAGAGATGGTTCCCATGAAAACCCGGATTTTGAAGTTGCCCCCTTTCGGCATAAATTTTCTTTGTTTAAATTTATAAAGCACAATTTTCCTTCTCGCAACCTGAAATAACTTCTGTCCAAAGGGCATTTTAAAGCATAAAAAAACTACCACTGACCTCGAGACTTTAACACTTTTTTTGCAAGGGAGTATAACCGCCAACCCCGTTTGTGTTGTGACCCCAAAATTTACACTCTCATATTAATTTAAGCCATTTTTGTGTAAAGGGCAAGCAAAAACCAGCTTTGAATCCAGACTGTAGGGCCCCCGTCAGCTAACATCGTATACATCGCCCTAATATTGTGGTTCCTTTATGTTGCTATTGGATTTTTTTTAACACGCATTTGTATATTTTTTGCGGTAGAAATAAAGTCCCCAAAAAAAGAATGACGAATTTTCCCATGGGGAATGGATCGCCCTTTTTGTTTTTTACTCATTGGGACGAAAGGCATTGTAAGTTCATGGAGATTTTGTGATCAAAGGGCGCGCGTTTGTGTGATTAGGACGTCGCTTGCGTGATTTTTGGAAGTATTAAAATATTATGGTTCCCCCAGGCTTTGACCCATTATAGTGCAATTGTTACATTCCAAAAAAAAGGAGGAAAGTTAGTTTGATTATGTTCTGTTATTTTGCTATTCTGGGGCGCCGGACCCCTTTCTTTTTAAATTTACAAAAACAAATACTTCCAAGCTATTTATTTTGATTCCTTACACTGAAAACACGTGCAGTCCCCTTAAAAGGAAGAAAGTTTAGTACCCCCCGGCTATTGGTCGGGCGGGGCAATCTGATTACAGTTTTACATATATTTGACATATACAAGTTCTTGGGGGGAACTGAATTGTACAGGTAAAATAAAATATAAACCAAACTCATACAAAAAAAAAAAAAATATATATATTTACGTTGAATGGCTTTTGCCCGTGTTTACAAACATTTTCTTGTTTACGGCTTTTTACGGAAATTTAGGTTAACCCGAAGATTGTTCCAATGACCCGATAAAATAAAAATTTCAATAGTTCTTTATATCTATTTTAGGGGGTTAAAAGGCTGGATTCATGAACCGAGATATAGTTTCTTCGTTACCAGTTACATTAGTTTCATCTGCCCCCTTGCACCGTGCAGTTGCCAGAAATTCGTAACCAAACGTATTTGGCAATAACCACGTCACATTTCTATTTTGATTCGAGCACCCATAAAAGGCTTGCACCTATATGCTGATCGTAGTCCCTTATGGTCAGTTTTCGGGCATTTCAGATCTACTAGTTCTTCCTTATAAAAAACTTTTCAATTTAGTGCAACCCTAGTAAGTGCACCCCAAGATCTATGTTCACAGATCTTTGCTGCAGGTTTCCATCGCCAATTTGTCTACGTGGCGTGCTTACGTATGCAACATGAGAGATATCCATAAAATTGAATGTGAAATTGCGTCTATTGCATAATTTCATCAATAACAGATGCTATGTTTGAGCACCCGGGCCCTCTCCACCATCCTTCGCCACTAAATTCGATTTTGCGCTTTTTTTCCCCATTTTTCCATCGACACCCCGCAAATATCTTTGTGTTGCCCCCCCAGTTATGATAATTTAGTTCGTTAATACAACTAAAATTTTCCCTCATCGCCACCTATTTTAAAAAAATTAGGCCCAAAAAGAGCACTTGAGAGTCACAAAAAAACATTCCCAGACCCCCGGGGGCATTAAGAATTCCATGGAGGGTATACCCCCAATCCTTTTGTGTAGGGGGCCCCAATTTTGATCCATATTAACAGCGCAAGCACAACCAGTTTTGTATAAAAAACGGACCCTCAGCTAACACTCGATATCATCCCCCATAGATTGTGTGTATTCCTTTTTACCTTTGCAAACGGATTTTTTTTTTTTTTTTTTTTTTTTTTTTTTTTTTTTTAAAACACAGTTAGACACTTTTTGGATAGACTTTAAAGGTGCACGATTAATGGTGATTTTTTTCCAGGGTGAAGGGATTGACCCTTTGGTTTTTTACTAATTGGGACTTTGATCTTTGTAATTTTCATGGAGTTTTTGGTATCAAAAGGCGCGCGCGTGTGTGTTTAGTCACATCTGCTCGCATGATTTTTTTTTATTCATGGATTCTGAAAGTAAAAGGGGTTTTGGCCCAAATATGGTGGAAAAAATATCATTCTCGAAAGGAAAATCTCAACTTTATTTGCACTACCTCCAAGCTATTTTTTTTGATTCCTTACACTCCAACAAGTCGTGGTAATCTAAAACTGAAAAAGCCACGTAAAACAGTTTAGCGAGTTTAAAATTTGTGCCATTTTCTTTTCCGACAAAAATTTTCAAGGGTTTCAAATCTCCCAGTGTCTCCTTTAGAGAAATTCCCAGGCTATATTTACGTTCTTTCCGAGATTTTTAACTTAGACATATTCAAGCCCGGTCACCTGGGAAAAGGGGTTAGGGGTATGAAAGGGGGTTGAGAGCCATTTTTTTCTCAGGGGAATGACTAATTAAACTCATGAGCCCTTTTTTTGAGTGGTCGAAAATTTATTTGATTCTCTTGCGAGTATTTGAAACAATGCATAGCATAGCATATAATGGTTTCCCCACCCAAAAGTGGAATATCTCCACCAGCTTGTGCATGTGCATGAGTATCTGCAAAGAAATGTTGTTTTTTACGCGCGAAGAAATCCGTACATTTGGGGGACAATTTCCCTTGAAACCCTGTATTTGAGTGTTCAAATACCCTTTCAGAACTTGTTACACAGAGATTACAAAATTTGGGGCGGTATTTATCAGTTTTTGTTTTCGGAAAGGGGAGGGTTAAATTTTGCGCGTTCGGGGGCCAGGCAGAAACCTTGTGGCAAACTTAACCGGGCAGGTGAAAAAGGGGTTTACCAGGTACCGAGCTATAAGGGGGGACACTATTGGTAATTCCATCCTCACCGGGGGCGGACGCCTTTCTTTGATTGGTGAGTTCTTTCCCATCAGTAATCTCAGCAAGTCGAAGGGTGGTATCAAACACCATTCCAATGGCAAATTACGTGCACCCTTTGACTGAAAAGGGTTTCTAAATTTTTGTGGGAAGTGAGCTCAATTTGGACGCTCCACCCCATTAAACTAAGAGCAAATTGCTTGTGCAAGAGGACTGTGGAAATTTTTGGGGTGTTGGGGGTTTGGAGGAGTCGAATAATTTGTCCCACCTCGAATTGGGGTTTTATTGGGTTTAAGGGCTTTAGAACTTTTTCAGAGTGCTTTAGGGGTTTTTTTAAGAATTTAAAACCATTTGTGAGTTTTTTTCCTGGTTTTTTTTGTAAGGGTTTAAAGAAAAACCAAAAGGGTTGCAGGGATTCCGCTTGTAAAAAATCAAAAAGCCCCTTATTTTTTTTTGAAGAAAGGGAAAAACCACTTATTGTTTGAGCATTTAGGTTCTCTTGAAATTTTCGGGATGAAGGTTTTTGAACCAAAAAACACTTCTCATGCCATGGGCAATTTTATAAACACCCCCCTTAAATGTGAAAATTTTATACCGTCATAAATTTTATGTTGAAAAGGGAAAAATGAATTTCCCATTTTTTTTAAAAATTGACTATTTAAAAGGGTATTTTTACATAAAAAAATGGTACTGATTGATAATTGTTGAAATTCTTCTGATTTTCCATGGGTTTCCTAACAAATTACCCGCCCCACAGAATTTTTTGCTTATATAAGGTCATAAATATGTTGACGTTTCGGAATTTCCCATTTATGATTGACCATTTAAAGAAAATTGAGAAAAATTTGCATATTTCCCCTGATTCTGGCGGGAATCAGTGAAATTTTCTCCTTGCGAATCAAAATTGTTGTGGAGTTCCTAGACATCTGATTTATTTGTACTGACCACCCACAAAATTTTTCTTTTTAGTATAAACCAATTAAATATGTACCCCCACAAACAAACAAAAAAAAAACAACAAAAAAAAAAAACAAAAAATTTTTCAAACCACAGGGGACCCAACAAAACAAACACACCCCCACCCCCCCCCAACCAAAAAAAATTTTATTGTAATATTATTGAAAGGGGATAGAAAATTTAATTTATTTGTAATTGAAATAAAACAAATAAATATTATCATATTATATATAATAAAATTTAAATATGAATAAAAACACAAAAAAAAAAAAAAACCAAAAAAAAAAAAAAAAAAACCCCACACACACACACACCACACACACACCACACAAACACACACACACACAAACACACACAACACACAAAAAAACAAAAAAAAAAAATATATATATATTTATATAAAATATTTTTTGTTTTTTTTTTATTTTTGTTTTTGTTTATTTTAATTATTATATATTATATATTATATATATTTTTTTTTTTTTTTTTATTTTTTTTTTTTTTTTTTTTTTTTATTTTTTATATATTAAAAAAAAAAAAAAAAAAAAAAAAAAAAAAATAAAATTAAAAAGGAGAACAAAAATAAAATATTAAAAAAATATAAAAAAAAAAGGGTGGGGGTGGTTGGGGGTTTGTTGGGGGGGGGGGTGGGTGAACACCTAAAATTAAAGAAATAGGGTGGGGGGGGGGGGGGTGGGTGGGGGGGGGTGTGGGGGGGGGTGGGGGGTTTTTGGGGTTTGGTGGGTTTGGCGGGTGGTTGGGGGTAATTTGGGGAGAGAGGGGAGGGGGGGGAGAGAGGGGGTAAAAGGAGAGAGAGGGGAGAGAGAGAGAGAGAGGAGAGAGAGAGATTAGGTAAAAATAACAACAAAAAGGTAATAACCTTTTGTTGGTGAAAAAAACAACAACAAAAAACGGTAATAACCTTTGTTGGTATAAAAAAAAAAAAAAAAAATGGGTAATAACATCGTAGCACGGAACGTGTCTACAAAAAAATTCCCCAGGAGACGGTTTCCCCCATGACGTAAGACCATCCTTTTGCCCAGTTGCCCCGCTGAAGGTGATGAGCAAACTTTTTGAAACGGGTTTTTTCGTGAAAACGGGAGAGTTGTGGGAAGTCAACCCCTTTATGTGGGGGGGGGAAAAGACTGAATTTTCGAGTTATTTGTATGTAATCTGTAATCTCTCTTTTTTGTCTTTTTTTTTGTGATAAAAGACGATACGAAAAATTTGAATTTTTTCCCCCTATAGAAATAAAAACAGAAGATAAAAAAAAAAAACAACAGTAGCAGAAAAAATTTTAAAGGACACGCGTGCTTTCATTTAGAAATCAGTTTCATAGTAATAGCTCTAACAAATATGATGAAAATTATGAAGTTGAAAAAAGCATTTTTTTATACAATAAAAAAGGGTTTCGTAGTTGAAAAAAATCATTTTCCAACAACATTGTTTACCGCGGGGCGTCATAGCTTTCCCTTTTTTTTTAATAATCGTATCCCAATTTTTTAGAAAAAAAATACGGGCGTAACATCCGAGTTTCCTAATTTTTTTATCAGCGATGTGAAACCATTCCCAAGCTTTCAAAATTTTAAGTGGGGGGGAGGGATAAAAAAACAAAAAACGGTTTTCAGTGAGATTTGATTTGCATATTTTTGTGACACAGAGCGGACAATACGTGTCCTAATCGACTCGTGGTATCAGAAAAATAGAGAGTGAATACCATCGTATCGGGGGAAGGCACAGAAGAAAGAGTTGAAGAAATGAAAGTAAAAGGGGAAAAGGGAGACATTAAAAAGGCTAAATCCGTGAGATGTTTTTTTTTCATAAAAAACTGATGCATGGACTATTTCCGGATTTTCGGGTCGCTAAAAGGGAGGCGGCACAAAAATAGTCAATTTTTGGGGGAAGAAGGGGTTCGAAATAATAGAAAAAAAGGGGATAAGAAGTACCCGGGGTCAAAGAGAAAAGGTTCAAGATACAAAGCTAAAAGGGGTTGATTTGAAAAGGGGGGGACTTTTGAAGGTGGATCCTGCCAAGAAGGTACATGCGAAGTGAGTACGGGGAACAGTACCTGGACGAATGGAGTGTTTGTAAAGGTGAAGTATTTTTTCAGAAGAAAAAGCGACGACACCGGGACAGAATTCCTACTTCTTGGGGGAGTTTTGACTAAGTGGATATAGGGTTACCATGTTTTTTTTTTTTTTTTTTTTTTTTTAATGCCTCCCCCACAAGGACGTTGGCGATCATGTTTTTCCAGTTTTTTTTGGCAATTTAGGCGGTGGTTGCCTTTCCCTTCCCCCCGGGTTTTTTTTTTATCGATCCCCTCTCTTTTCCCCGGTTCTGGGACCAGCACGATTGGGTCTGCCTTGCCATCCAGCGGCGGAGGCAAGAGGTGAATTTCCTTTGCCCAAGGGAAAAACGCGCCGGCCGGTGACTCGAAACCCCCGAATCAGATTTCCGTCTGGCAGTCTTGAGCCGACGCTTTTTTTTTTTTTTTTTTTTTTTTTTTTCCCACCACCTCACTATTGTCGCAAAAAATTAGTGTAACTTAACCCCAAAAGTTTATGCAATGGAAAAAATCCCGTAAAGGCACAAAGTTTTTTTGAGTGAAATAGACAAATTTTTTTAAGCTAATCAAGAACGCGCAAAACCCCAGTTAGAGATCTTCAAATAGAGAAGGAACAAATTTGGAGAGGAAAAAACTCCCGAGATACGCCACGGAGATGGGGAAAAGGTTTAGAAGTAATGTGGTGGTGGTGTGTGTGTTGGTGGTTTTGTGTGGTGTTTTGTGTTGTGCGTGTGTTGTGGTGTGTGTGTGTGTGTGGGTGTGTGTGTGTGTGGTGTGTGTGTGGTGTGTGTGTTGTGGTGGTGGGTTTGTGTGTGGTGTCGCTTACGAAATAAAAAATCCCCTATATATATACAAGGAAACGATTTAAGATCCCTTACGACGCAAAATCGACCCAAATAAAAATTTTCCCAGAGTACGCAGGGATTTCAGAGAAGTCACAGTAATTTTCAATAACTGAAAAGGTATTAAGACACTAATAGGCTCGACTGACTTGTTATGGGGAAGGGGGAGGGGAGAGCCAGACATATGAGCATAAACGCAGTACATTTAAGCATATATTTGTACGTAATTTTATTTTATAACACCACAAACACCATACCACACACACACACACCAAAATATATAAATATATATATATATATTATATATATTTATTTATATTTATATATATATTTATTTTTACACATTCTAAACTATATATACGTATATTATATTTTATTTTATATATAAGTATATGTATAAGACATATATAATATATATATATATATAATATATATTTTATATATATATTATATATATATATTATAATATACATATATTAAATATATAATATACATATATATAATTTTAATATATATATATATATATTATATATAAAACAAGATACATACACACATATGTGTGTGTGTTTTTATTTTTTTTGTTATATGCATGTGTGTGTGTGTGTGTGTGTGTGTGGTGTGTGTGTTGTGTGTGTGTGTGTGTGGTGTGTGGTGTGGTGTGTGGTGTGTGTGTGTTGTGTTGTGTGTGTGTGTGGTGTGGTGTGTGTGCATTATATAATTTATTATACAAAACATTTAACATGTTATGTACTATATTTTTAATAGAATACAACACATACCCCACACCACACACACAAACACACACACACACACACACAAAAATTTATAATATATATTTAATATATTATATATTTATATTTTTTAATATATATATATAATATATAATATATATATAAACAAACATTAACACATGATATGTAAATATTATTATATGAATAACACACACACACACACAACACACACACACACACACACACACAACACACCACCCACACACACAATAATTTTATTTTTTTAAAATATATATAAAATAATTATATATAAAATATTATTATATAATAATATATAATAATATTATATAATATAATTAACACACAACACACACAAAACACACACACACACACACATACATGTATATATTATATAATAATATAAATATATAAAAAAATATAATATAAATAAAATTTTTAATAACAATACATACACACCCACACAACACACACACCACACACCAAAACACACACACACAACATACAACACACACACACACACACCAAAACCACACAACACAATATATATATAATATTTTATATATATATATATATAATATATAATAATATATATATATTATATTGTATGTATGCATGTATGCAACCCGTATGTATGCTAATATATAATATATATACAAACATATTATATATATATATAATATAATATATATATATTTTAATAATATTATAATACATATATATATATATATAATATATATATAATAATAATATTATATATATATATATAATATATACATACACACACACCCCACACACACACCCCACCAAACACACCCCACACACACCCCCCACACAAAAAAACACAACCACCCCCTTTTTAATATATAATTTTTATATTATATATATATAATTATATATATATATATATATATATGTATATATTTTATAGGTATATAAGTGATATATACCCATCAATGTGAATTTTATAATCTCATTATTTCTTTAAAAGTGACAGTGAATAGTGACTTTTTGGCCCCCAACCCCCCAACACACACAAACACACACACCACACACAATATATATAATATATAATATATTATTAATTAATATATATATATATGTATATATATATATACAATATATTATTTTTAAATAATAATAATATATATGTGTAAATATTTATATATATTACACACACACACACACAAAATCATATCTGTTTTCAAGAAAAAAAGAGAATTATGAAATTCACAATGTACACAAAGAACCCATGTTTAGGTAGGAATAAGCTGTCGAACACCGGTATTTCTCCGGTAATGGGAAATTATTACAACCCCTTTTTAATTTTTTCAGACCCCCTAAATGAAAATGAAACAACGAACGAGTGTTCGTAGTAACACACACACACACACACACACACACACACAAACACACACACAACACACCCAAAACACCACACACACAACCCCCCACAACACACACCCCCCCAACACACACACACAGACGCAGCAAAACCATGACGCACCACACGCACACACCGCGGTGTGTGGGTGTGTGTGTTTGGGTGTGTGTAAAAACATACAAAATAATAGTTATGTAAATGTATTATATAATAATATATATTATATATATATTTTATAATTATTAATAATATATTTTGTGTGTGTGTGTGTGGTGTGTGTGTGTGTGTGTTGTGTGTGGTGTGTGTTGGGGTTTTGGTGTGTGTGTGGGGTGTGTTTGTGAGTGTGTGTGTGTGTGTGTGTGTGTTGGGCGTGTGTGTGCGTGCGTGGTGCGTGTGCCAGCGTGCGGCGTACGTGTGGTGTGTGGGTGAGCAGAACACCTGAGTCGTTGCCTGAGAGAGCAGAATACAAATAATACAATAATACATCACGATATAAAAGTTTAAAATTTCTACCTGGTGTGAGTCCGTAAGGGTGAACTTTTAAAACTTATAGCATTTTAATATATATCAGTCGGTGTAGTTTTAACAATCATAATGACTATAAAAGCAGGATCCCTTCTACAGCTAGGTTTCCGCTTTTGGGTTTAGTTTTCCAAAAAACCATTTTTCCGGTGAGTCATAGTATTCCCCATTTGAAAAAGATGAATCCGTTTTCAAAGCAGGGGACTTTTTAGGGTCGTAAACCAAGACCCAAGTTCTCTCCTTTTTTGTGAAAAAACAGATCAGTAAAGTAAATTTTATTTTTTTTTTTTATTCTTCATAATTTAAGTAAGATCAGCACGTTGACGAGTTACGTTTCACAGCGGGTTTGTAGTTTACAAGAGTAATATATACTTACATAAAATAATCTAGTCATTATGGTGTTGATGAATTTCCAGACTGGCGAAAAAAAAAATGGTTTTCCCCGCTATCCCTACACCCACACACACACACAACACACCACACCCACACACACACACACACACAAACACACCCACACACAAACACACACCACACACACAGAGAGAGAGAGGAGGGAGGGGGGAGAGAAGAGAGAGAGAGAGAGAGAGAGAGGAGAGAGAGAGTGAAAGAGAGGGGGGAGAGAGAGAGGGGGGAGAAGAGAGAGAGATAAAAGGGGGGGCCTAATAAAAAATAAAAGAAAAAAAAATAATAAAAAATAAAATAAAAAAAAAAAAAAAATAAAAAAAATTAATATAATAAAATAAATATAATCATAATAAAAATAATAATAATAAAAAAATAATTATAAATTATTAAATTTTTTATTTTTATTTTATTATTATTATTAAATTTTATTAAATTATAATTATTATTTAATTTTATCACTTTTTACCCGTCAAACCCGTTTCCCTTTTTTGTGTAAAATGGCTCAAATCGGAGGTATAGTTCCCCATAAAACCTGTATATATTCCCCGAAAACGGTATATACTTATCTTCCCAATAAACACAAGAAATTTAAACAATATTTCCCTTTTTTCTCTCTTTTCTATTACGTGGTTCAGACTAGAAGTGATCACTTTTAAAACTGACGATAGATGGCAAGGAAACAATAAAAAC
>NW_023657364.1:0-10000 GCF_015228065.2 Penaeus monodon | reverse complement strand
AAAAACACCGGGGGGAAGGAACGGAAAAACCCCCGCTCTAAATTCCCGAAAATCAGGAAAACAATGATGCCCCAAAGTCCTTTTGGGGCGGGCCTTAAAAAAAAAAAAAAAAAAAAAAAAAAAAAAGGAAAACCCCATTATCCACTATAGTAAATCTGCCGCCAAGAAGTAGGGAATTTGTAGGTGTCGTCTGCATTTTCTTCGAACAAAATATCACCTTTTCAAACATCCATTTGCCATGAGTTGTTCCCATTATCATTCGCATGTACCTTCTTGGGAGGATCCACCTTCAAACGTCCCCTTATCAATCAAAACCCTTCAGCTTTGTATCTTGAACCTTTTTTTTTTTGACCCCCGGGAGCTTTGTATCCTTTTTTTTAATTATTTCGACATTTTCCCAAGAATTACTAGTTGGGGCCCCCTCCGTTCAGCGACACGTAATATCCCGGGAAGTAGGTCCACATATTTTTTTTAAGGAAATAAAACATCCACGGATTTTGCCTTTTTAATGTCTCCCTTTTTCCTTTATTTTAGTTTTTCAACTCTCTTCCTTTGATGCCTTCCCCCCCGATACAGATGGTTTACTCTCTATATTTTTTGATACCCCAGAGCGATTTGGAAAAATTTTCCCCTCTGTGTCACAAACATTGCAAATCAAAAACTCAGCTGAATAGCCGTTTTGTTTTTTATCCCTCCCTCCCATTTTAATTTTGAACGCTGGGATGGATTTTCCCTCGCTGATAAAAAAAAATAGGAAAATCGGGATGTTACGCCCGTATTTTTTTTTTATGTGCTACAGATTATTAAAAAAAAAAAAGAGCTATGACGACGCGGTAAAAAAGTTGTTGGAAAAGAAATTTTGTTTAACTACGACCTTGTTTTTTGTATAAAAATGCTTTTTATCAAAATTCATAAATTTTATCAATTTTTTTTAGAGCTAGTGACTAGAATCTGATTACTAAATGAATAGCCGCAGGTCCTTAATCTTTTTCTGCTACGTTGTTTTGATTGTTATCATTCTGTTATTTACTGATAGGGGAAAAAAAATCAAATATTTTACGTATCGTCTTATCACAAAAAACGACAGAAAAGAGAGATACAGATTACTACAAATAAAAATAGACGAAAAAAAATTCAGCTTTGTCCCACCCAATAATAGGTTAGACTTCCCGACAACTCTGCCCGTTTTCACAAAACCTGTTCAAAAATTGCTCAAAATTTCCTATCAGGGGCGAATGGAATAGTGAGGTCTTACGTCATGGGGAAACCGTCCTAGGAAAGTTTTGTAGATCAGGTTCGCGTGGGTACGATGTTATTTCCGATTTTTTTTTTTTTTTTTTTTTTTAAAACAAAGGGATTACCCATTTTTTTTGTTTTTTTACACACAACAAAGGTTATTACCGATTTTTTGTTGTTTTTTTTTCCGTAACTCTTTCTCTCTCTCTCCTCTCTCCCCTTCCTCTCTCTCTCTCTTTTCTCTCTCTCTCCCCTTTTTATATATTACTCATACACACGCAACACACACCACCACCAACAACACACACAACACACACACACAACACACACACACACACACACACAAACCCCCACACACAAACACACACACACTTTTATATAATATTAGATAGATAGATAGAAGATAGATAGATATGCACACAACCACAAAAAACCACACACACACACACCCAAAACACAAACACCACACATATATATATATATATAATATATATATTATATAATAAAATATATATATATGAATACAACACATATATAGATAGATGAAGATATACGTGGTGTGGGTGTGGTGGTGTTGGGTGTGGGTGGTGTGTGTGTGTGTTCATATAATATATATATATATATATATATTATACATATATATATATATTATTTTATATATATAATTTATATATTATTATATATATACATATATTTCATATATATAAAATAATAAAAAAACATATAGTACAAAAATTTTTTAATATACATATATATATATGTGTGTGTGTGTGTGTGTGTGTGTGTTGTGTGTTGTTGTTGTGTGTGTGTGTGTGTTGTGTTTGTTGTGTGTCCGTGTGTTGTTTTTCGTGTTTGTTGTGTGGTGGGTGTGGGGTTGTGTTGTTGTGGGGGTTTTGTGGGGGTGTGTGGGGTGTGGGTGTTGTGTGTGTGTGTGTTTGGTGTGTTTTCATTTTATATGTGTTATTTTACATAAATATGTATAAATGTATGGTGTGGGTGAATTACAATTAGCAAAAGCATTGATTAGCTACTCCCCCTTCCCTCAATAATGATTAATACAATAAAAAATTTTTTCATTACAGGGACGAGAAAGACTGAGGAAAGTGTGCATTCTGCTTTTCGTATGGAGAAAAACGAGAAAAAAGTAAAGGGAATGCAACTTTCTTTAGTTTTTCCTTTTAATATGTTTTCATAATAAATAAAAACAATAAAAAATAAGTATACATAAAAACATTTCCGTACGGTCGTACATTATTTTACACCCCCGGGTTTATATACAAGCAAAAATACTTTGTCGCGGAGCTGCAAACAAAAAAAATCAGAGTTAGGGAACTCACAGCACAGGTGTTAAAGATATACGAAAGGGAGTAAAAAAATTTAAAACTGTTTCACTGCCAGATCATGGTACAATATGCGGGGATATTAATGCTCCACATTAACTTTTGAAAAAGGCAATGCAATAAAAATGGCGAAGATTTCAAAAATTTTGTCAACAATAGTCTAGCCCGTATATGATAAGACAGGGAAACTTACATGGTGGGGAAAAGGTAGTTTGAAATGGGAAGGGGAGCTGCGCATGGAAACATCAAAAGAATGTTGCAACAGAGCTAATCAATCAGGACCTTTTTGAATAGTAACGAGATACGCTTTTGATAATAGTAAATCTGTAAAAAAAAAAAGCTTAGAATTTCTTTTCCCCCTTCCCTTCAACCCCACTCTAAATTTAGACTGGTAAATGATACACGAACGAGTTTGAAAAATTCCCCATGGACATGACGAAAGTGGTAATTGTTACTAAAACCCCTGGGTCGCCAAAGAAAACTTTCAAGGGGAACAATCAAAATGCTCCAAAAAAACCTAAGTGGTTCGGGACCTATGTATAAGGGAACAAAAGCGAGTACAGGGCTTTTTGTTTTCTAAAAGAGGAAAATACCCGTGAAAACCTTACGGGGTTCTTAAGATTAAAAAAAACCTACGGGAATTAAAAACTCATTTCAAAAAATGGTAAATAAACTACTTAACAACCCAACCCCTCTAACAGTCCTACAAACCTTAACAATAAACAACTCAAGTCGAGGCGGGGACAAAATTTTCGACTCTCAGGAAAACCCAAAAAACACCCCGCATTCCACAGTCCCTGCACAAGCAGATTGCCCTTATTAAGGGCTGGAGCGCCCAAAATTTGAGCTCACTTCCACAAATATTAAGAATCACCTTAGTCATCAAAGCTGCACGTAAATTTCCCTTTGAGAATGGAGTTCTGAAAAGCCCCTTCAGCTTTGCTGAGATTACTGAGGGGGAACTGAACAATGCCCCAATCAAAGGAAAGCGTCCGCCCCCAGGTGGGGATGGAATTCCCAATAGTGTCCCCCCTTATAGCTCAGTACCTGAACCCCCTTTTGCACCTGCACAGGTTAATTTTGCCACAAGGGTTTTCTGCTGGCCCCTGAACGCGCAATATAACCACCCCTATACCGAAATCAAACATGATAAATACCCCCCAAATTTCGCTAATCTCTTTTATACAAAGTTTGAAAGGATATTTCGAACATAAAGTACAGGTCAAGGTAAATTGTCTCACAGACTGTACGGATTTCTATCGCGACGTAACAAACAACATTGCTTGGCAGAGACCATGAAAGACAAGTGGGGGGAAATTTTCCCCAGGGGATGGGAATCCTTTATATGCTATGCTAAGACATATGTGTCAAAATACATCGCAAGAGGGGGAAAAAAATAATTTCGACCAACTCAAAACAAGGGCTCATGAGTGTAGATTGTCATCCCGCTGAAAAAACATGGCCCCCAACCCATGTATCCCCCCTACCCACTTTTCACACAGGTGCCGGGAGCTTGACATTGTATAAGATAATATCTCGGAATGAACGAAATGAGCAGACCGGGTAATTTCTAAAGAAGAGAACGGGGGAGATTTTGAAACCTTTGAAAGTTTTTTGTGGAAGAGAACATGGCATCTGTAAGTTCGCTAACTTTTTACGTGGCTTTTGTCGTTGGGATTACCATGCATTTTGTGGAGTGTAAGGAACAGAAATAAATAGTTGGGGGTAGTGCAAAAGAAAGTAGAGGATTATCCTTTCTGATAGAATGTATTTTTCCACCATATTTGGGCCAAAACCCTTAATCTTCAGAAATTCCCCTGAAATAAAACTAAAATCATGCGAGCAGATGTGACTAAACACACACGCGCGCGCCTTTGTACACAAAACTCATGAACTTACAAAGATCAATGCCCAATTTGTAAAATACCAAAGGATCAAAAAATTCCCCCTGGAAAAATATCACCATAATCGTGCACTTTCATGTCTATCAAAAAAAAGTGTACATAACTTGTTTAAAAAAAAAAAAAAAAAAAAAAAAAAAAAAAAAAAAATCCGTTTGCAACGGTAAAAGGATAACAAATTAGGGCGATGATGATGCGAGTTTACGCTGACGGACCGTTTGGTACAAAGCTGGTTTTGTTGCGGTTTAAAATGAGAGTGCAAAATTGGGCCGGCACACACAAAAAGGGGTTGGGAGGTATACTCCTCCAAGGAATTTTTTAAACTCGGGGTCGGAGTATTTTTTGGGGTTCAAAAATGCTCTTTTGGGCACTAAAGTCTTTTTAAATAGGTGGCGATGGGGGAAAATTTTGATTTGTATTTAAACGTAACGAACTTATGCAATAACTGAGCGACAACATCAAAGATATTTGCGGGGTGTCGTGGACAAGGGAAAAAAGCGAAGATCATTTAGTGGGAAGGATGGTGGAGAGGTCCACGGTGCTCCAGAGCATACTTTTTTGAGAACTATGAATAGAGCGCAATTTCAACATTCAAATTTTTAGGTATCATTATTTTGAACCCCAAGCAGACACGTAGACAAATTGGCGATGGGGCCCGCAGCAAAAATACGTGAAAAATAGATCTTGGGATGCATCTTCTAGGGTTTGCACATATATGAAAAGTTCTTATAAGGAAGAAAGAGATCGAAATGCCCGAAAGCTGTACCATAAGGCATACGATCAGCATATAGGTAGCAAACCTTCTTATGGGGCTCGAAGTCAAAAAGACAATGTGACGTGGTTATTGCCCGAATAGTTAGGGTTTCAGAATGTTTGGCAAAGCACGGGCAAGGATAGAGAATCTAGATGTAGACTGTGTAACGAAGAAACTATATCTCGGGAAATTTATGAGATCACAGCCTTTTTGACCACCTAACAGAGATATAAAGAACTATGTGAAAATTTTTATTTATCGGTACATTGGAAAATATCTTGGATTATATCCTAAATTACCAAGTAAAATGCCGTAAACAAAGAACAGTGTATGTAAACACAGGCAAAAAAACTATCAACGTAATATTATTTTTTTTTTTTTGTATGATGTTGGGGTTTTTTTTTTATTTTACATGTACAATTCAGAGTACAAGAACATTGTACTATGTAAATTATGTAAAAATTAATCACGATGCCCCCGTGACCCGATAGCCCGGGGGGTACATAAACTTTCTTTACTTTTAAAGGGACTGCACGGTTGCATGTAAGGAATCAGAAAATAAAAGCTTGGAAGTATTTGTATTTGTATTTTCAAAATAAGGGGCGGCGCCCCCAGAATAGCAAAAATAAATAGAACATGAAACAGAATAATTTCCATCCTTTTTTTAGGAATGATATACAATTTCATATTATGGGGTCAAAGCTTGGGGAACCAAAAATTTTACATACTTCCAAAAAACACGCAAGCAGACGTGCCTAATCACACACACGCGCGCCCCTTTTATACACAAAAATCCATGAAAAATTACAAGCCCTTTGTCCCCCAAAGAGTAAAATACAAAAGGCGACCATTCCACCTGGAAAAAATTTGTCATTCCCTTGGAACCTTTATTGTTTCCCCAAAAAAAAATATACAACTGCGGTTAAAAAAAATCGCAATGCAAAAAATAAAGGAACACACAAATTTTGGGCGATGTATCGAGTGTTATGGACGGGTCCCACAGTCTGGGTCAAAAATGTTGTGCTTTCCCTTTAAAAAAAATGTTTTAAAATTAAATGAGAGGTAAAAAATTTGGGGCCCTCACAACAAAAACGGAGTTTGGGAGGTTACTCCTTGCAAAGAAAAGTGTTAAAGTCTCGAGGTTCGGGGTAGTTTTCAGATGTCAAAGTGCTTTCGGACACAAATTATTTCGGGGTTGCGAAAAGGGAAAATTGTGCTTTTAATTAAGCATAAGTAACATGCAGAAGGGCGCCCAACTTCAAAACCCGGTTTGCAGGAACACTTTTGTTGGTATATAGAAAGCACGACACGTAGAAAATTAGGACTTTCACCCCACACCCCCACACACCAACACACACCACACACACACAACACCACACACACACACACAAAACACCACACCACACACCCCACCCAACACACACACACACACACAACACACACACACACAACCACACACACACACACAATAAAAAAAGTAGAGGTGGATAGTGACAGATTTTAAAAGTTAAGTATGCAGGTATAAGTAAATGCAGTTACATTTAAATTATTATTATTTTTATGCTTTTTGTAAAAATTTTAATAAGCAAAATGAGGTCTCAGTTTTTAAAAAAATGAACCCCATATAAAACAATTGATTTGTGATTCCGAGGAAGAGCGTCTTTCTTCCCCATGTTAATGAAACAGAGATTTCGCCAAATTTTTCAGGGGGGAACCAAAGTCGCCCCAAGAAACTGATTTTTGGGTTTTAAAGACATAAAAAATCAAAAACCCCAATAAAAAAAAAAAGAAGAAAAAAGATGCAGGAAATATAGACAAAAAAAGTCCAAAACTCGTAAAAGAAGAAAGAAGGAAAAACCGAAGTCGCTGAAGTTTTTAAAAATCGCAAAAAAGTCCGAGAATTTTAATCAAAGATTATACGTTTTTGGGTTTTAAATTTTAGGGGAAATAAGTACCGCCAAAGGGGCCAGCTAGAGCAGATTAGGGAGCCCCACACTGGGAAGAGAAAGCATTTCAAAAGATGCAGTTTGTATATGTTAGGTATTTTGATTTACAAAAGGGGATTTTGGCAAGAAGACGGAAAATTTTGCTTTCAGGTGACTGTTGGTCAAAAAGAATAGAAGGGTATTTTTATAAATATTTAAAGGATTTTGGAATAGGTAATTAATGGTAGATATATATTTTTGCCCAGGGAAAAAATAGCTGTAAAATAAAGCTATGATGTTTAGGAATGGTACAGCATCAGCAATAAACGGACCTGCCCCCATTTGGCATTCAGCAATCGGCCTTAAAAAAAAATCTACAATATGCTTGTAGAATTCCCTGGGATTTATTAGCAAATAAGGAACCATTCCTAAGCATTCCTGTCGAAATTGGGAATTTTTATTTACTTTTGCCAGGACCGAAGAGAGAAACATAAGATTTTTGATTTTATGGCCAACTGACAGTTTTATGTGACGGGAAATTGAGTAAGTGGTAAAACATTATTGAGTTGTGGGGTGATCCTCCTACTTTGGTTTTTTTATGCAGCTAAGATATTATATTTCCCAAAAAATGTGTACCAGTTAAAAAAATTTATAGATAAATAAATACAGTAAAAAAACAGCCCTAACTCGACCCTTTTCCCTTACATCACAGGAGTGGGAGGAAAATTACAGGGTGTTTTTTTCAAACACAAAAGGTTTTGGGGGTCGTGGAATGCCTAAAAGCCCCGGAAAAGAGGCAGTGTTTTTGTCAGGGGCCCTTAATAATAGCCTAGCCTTTTGGTAATTATAATATCCCTTCTAGCAGAGCTAGTTATAAAAAATGTCTTTTATTTGTGTGAATTTAAGTTTTGTAGTAATTAATTTTGGGGGACTGATTAAGATAATGAATCTTCCATAGTAAACAGTATATGGAACTTTTGAAAATTTTAAAACACCACCTAGAAAAAGCATTTTTTGGTTGAATATAAACATAATTGGGATAAAAAAAATAACTCACACAGATCCATAAAACTTTCACCTTCTAATAAATATAAAAAGATGTCTCTCTCTTTAAAAATGTACATTTGTTTAAAAAAAAGGTATAGAAATTTAACTGTAGACAGTAACCCGTTTAAAAATACCCCTTTAAAACCCCAAAAGGGAAATCAGAAAAAAAGAGGGATTTATGTTTTTTAGAGCTTTTTGAAGTTAGGGGAGTTCAGAGTTTTTTTTTGTATTATTTATAACTTTTAATAGTATTTTCATAATGGAAGAACACCTTGAGGTTTTTCAAGTAAGAAAACCCAGTCAAAGTTCTTCATATGGGTTTTGTCAGTTTTTTTCCATAGCCCTATTTAGCATGGGACCCAAACAATCAAGGGCAGTGTAACAAAGCCACAAATTTTCTTTTTTATTTTACCCTTTTTGTCTCTGCCCCAAAACCCAATGGTTTTTTTTTTTACTAAGACGCACTGATAGGGGAAAACTAATGATAACTGTATCTTAAAAGGAAAATACACACTCAATATGAAATAAACACAGGTGGGGATAAATGCAGCAAGGATAGGGTTTGGGACAAACCCCGCATTTGAAAAACTTTTGGTTCATGCACAAATTTGGGATTTCCCCGGAGGGGTAAGTAGACGGCTTTGACCACCAGATTTTCCCACAAATCCTCCATCCCTGTTTTATGGGTAGGGAGTCAAGAAGTTTTTATTTAAAAATAGTAGTTGGGATCAGATCATTCTAATATAAAAAATACTTAACATTTGGAAGACATACGTGTCCCGACGTGACCGCTTTAGTTTTGAGATAATGCCATTTTTAGTCAAAATTTAAAATACTATACATGAAAATGAACATCATTGAAAAGTCATCAATACCAAAAATTTTTTAAATTAGCAGTAGTTTGAATGATTACCAAAATCACATCTACATTTTTGAAATGAGGAAGATTCTGCTTTGTTCACAGAAGTCACTTAATTTGGGTTTAAAATTAATATTTGTAATGTCCAAACATAAAACCAAAGCTATGGAGTGCATAGGAGGTTAAAGCCATGATTAGCTTAAGATTTGCTTTATAGCTATTATTAATTTATATATATTATATATATATATATTTTTAATTTTATAGTAATATAATTTATATATATAATATATTATTTTTTTTTTTTTTTTTTTTTTTTTTTTTTTTTTTTTTTTTTCACCCCACAATTTTTATTAATATTCGGGCCATTTCTGGGTAAGGGCAAAAACTGCACCTAGGGTTTCCTTTAACAAAGGTAGCCCCCTATTAGCTCCCTTACCAGGGTGCGGTGAAACTTCGGCAGCAGGGCAGTGGAATCTGGGGAAAACACCTTTAGTTTACGATTATGGTTTTACCCCAAAAAATAGTCTGGCGTATTTCAGTGAATGTTTTAAAAGCGGCAGAGAAGTTCCCTAATTTGTTGGAGACTGCGAGTTGAGAAGGAGCCTGGGGGATTCATAACTTTTTTTTTCTCCTGACAAACCTCTACACCAATGATTTAAAAACAGAAACAAAATTCAACCACATCGCCCTGCGGGGGGGGTACAAGGGGCGCGTTATTGTGGGGAACGGTGAAATGTTAAACATGCATTGGAAAAAAGAAAATAAAAAAAAACAGTCCCAATTTAAGAAAACATTAAAAATCGTAACGTAAGGAAAATGAAAGAGATGGGTAAAAAAACATTTTGTCTGTAACGAAATGGATAGATAAAATTCAAATACTAGGAAAAAGTGAGACCAATTGGGGAATAAGGTTAAAAAAAAAAATTTTTTTGGAA
>NW_023657363.1:20000-25000 GCF_015228065.2 Penaeus monodon | reverse complement strand
ATGGAAAGCAGAAGGGGGAAGAGGAGTGGGGGAAGATAGAGGAGAAGGAAAGAGGGGATAGGAAAGGGAGGCGAGGAGTATGGAGGAGAGGGCAGGAAAGCGGGACGGGAAGGGGGAGAGCGAAGGGGAGGAGGGGGGGGTCGGGGTCAAAGGTCGGGTCAAGAGCGTCGCAACCCTCTTAAGGAGATGAAGGATGAAGAAGAAAGGAGGCGGGGCTTCGCAACCTCCCTGCCTCTTCCCCTGCCTCTTCCCCTTCCCCTGCCATTGCACTTGCCCATTCCACTTCACCTTCCCCCCCCCCCTACCCCTAACCCCTCTTCCTCTTCTCCTGCCTTTGCCCTTCCCCCTCCCCCACTCCCTCTTCCTCCTTTCTTGCCCTTTCCCTTCCCCCTCCCTTCTTCCTCCTTTCTTGCCCTTGTCCTTGCCCTTGCCCTGCCGTTCAATCATTCCCCTTTCAGCTACCCTTGCCCCAACTCCTCTTCCTCTTTCCCATCACCTTCCTCTTCCTCTTCCTCTTCTTCTTTTCCCATTAATTCTCCCTCTTCCTCTTCTTCTTCTCCCATTAATTCTCCCTCTTCCTCTTCCTATTCCCTTTCCTATTCCCCTTCCTCTGCTCAAGCCCCTTTCCCTTAAGGTGGTCGACCTATTGATTGCAAACCTCAAACCTCCGCCATTACCAATGCTATCCATGCCCTTACGCCTCTGCGACACACACACACACACACACACACACACACACACACACACACACACACACACACACACACACACACATGCCACTCCCGATAAAGACGAAACGACCCCGCAACGCCCTGAAATAGCTCTCTTGACCCGGAAGGACATGAAGAAAAAAAAAATTAAAATGCAGACAAGAAGTTTAAAAGATCCAAAAATATTTCAATTATGAAGCAAGCTAAAAATACAAATAAATCAAAACATGCCAGAAGTACATACAAAACAAAATGAACAAAATACACAAATAAAAAATATATACTTACATCTAAAATACAAAAATGAGCACTCAGCACAAGAAAATCTATAATTTTTTTTCTCTATCTATCTATCTATATATCTACACACCCGTCCATCCCTCTACAAACAACCACCATAGAACACAAAACACAAAAATATACACACGCATGAAATACAACCGTACACTAACTTCCATCATAAAACCATGAAGAAGCCGACTCCATACAAGTGAGATCCCCCAAATGAGACTCCATACATGAGAGATGCCCCAAAATGAGACTCCATATGAGAGATGCTCCCATATGAGACTCCATACATGAGAGATGCCCCAAAATGAGACTCCATATAAGAGAGATGCCCCAAATGAGACTCCATACAAGAGAGATGCCCCAAATGAGACTCCATACAAGAGAGATGCCCCTAAATGAGACTCCATACAAGAGAGATGCCCTCAAATGAGACTCCATACAAGAGAGATGCCCTAAAATGCCACGAATTCTGAGAAGGACCGGAAGGGCACCTTGAACCCGGAACTTCCTTCAACGTCGCTGCATTGCATACGGGGGGAGGGGGGTAGGGGAAGAGGGGGAAGGGAAGAGAGGAAGAGGAGTTGGAGGAGGAGGGGGAGCGAACGGGAAGTGGAGGAAAGGGAAGAGAGGGAGAGGAACAGGGGAAGAGGAGGAGGGGAGAGGAATTGGAGGAGAGGAGGGAAGGGGAAGAAGGGGAAGGGAATAGGGAAGACGAAGAGGAGAAGAGGGGAAGAGGATGAGTTGGAGGAAAATAGGGAGGGGAACGGTTGGAAGGGAAAGGAGGGAGAAAAATGGAGGATGGGGAAGAAGGCGCGAGATGGAGTCGAGAGAGGGAGGGAGGGATTATGGATGAGGAGGAGGTCAAAAGACAAGGTTGTTCTTGTGCACACTCGATTTACATCAGCCATGACGAAACAGCCTACTTCGAGAGATTTCGTGTGCGTTCGTGTGCGTGGGAGTACAGGTCATGAACGTTCGTGTGAATTAATTTTACTATTTGTGAGCGTGAATAATTGTGTCTTCTGTCTGTCCGCTCGTCTGTCTGTTTCTCTGTCTCTGTCTGTCTGTCTGTCTGTCTGTCTGTCTGTCTGTCTGTCTGTCTGTCTGTCTGTCTGTCTGTCTGTCTCTCTCTCTCTCTCTCTGGATGACGCAAAGATATGAACTGACAAAAATACAACAAAGACAGAGAGGGAATAAAAAATTCGTGGCGAACGAGAGACGGAAATGGTAAAGCTGGAGGGAGGGAGGGAGGGAGAGACTGGGAGTCAGAACGAGTAAGAGAGAGGGAGGAAAGGAGGTGGAGAGAGGGAAGAAGGAAGAGACGGTAGAAAGGTAGGTAAGAGAGATAGAGAAAGAGAGGCAAGGAAGGATAAGAAGGATGGGCAGAGGAAGAGAGACAGACAACGAGGGTTGAGAGAGAAGAGAGGGAAGGGAGGGAGGGAAGGAAGTGAAGAGAGGGTAGGTAGAGAAGAGAAGCAAGGAAGAGAGGGAAGAGAGAGAAAGGAGAGAAGAGAAGCAAAGAAGGGATGGGAAGAGAGAGAAAGGAGAGAAGAGAAGGAATGAAGGGAAGGGAGGGGTTCCCAGGACACTCGCTTCACTACTTTGCATTCATACATTCGCCTTCCGGGTTCAACGTCATCCTTGTCATTCGCATCACCTCGCCCGTCGCCAAAATCAAAATCTACGTCACCGTCACAACCACCATAACGATTATCACAATCAAGAGAAAAAATCTAATAAAACATGACAGATTCTAAAAACGTAGAAAAATAATAATAAAAAGCCCATGATAGATTACAAAAAAGTTGAAAATAAAAAATAAAAATAAATATTCGAAATTCGGACTGATAGCAAAAAAAAAAATCCAGTATATAATAAATAAATAAAAATAAAATAAACAGTCTGTAACAATTCAAAACCTCCAAAAAAACAAACAAAAAAAAAGAAAACAAAATAAAAAAAAAACACAAGAACGCCCATTAAATACAACAGACAACTGGCATATCAAAATTGTCAGTAGATAACAGACAATGTAGAATAGAGTAAGCTCCTGTAATGAGATAATCCCGAAAATACATTTCAGGGGAGGCGCAAAACTGATAAGGGGAGCGGAAGAGAAGGAGGCAGGGGAGAATTACTGGGAGGGGGGGAAAAGGAGGGGGGAGGGAGGGAGGAGGAGCGAGGGGGGGAGGGAGGGAGGGGAGGGAGGGACGGGAGGGCGGAGGGAAGAGGACGGGAAGGAGAGAGAGAGAGAGAGAAGACGAGAGAGGAGAGAGAACCCGAGAGAAAGAACGCAGAGAGCAGGGCACGAGAGAGAAAAAAGAGAAGAGGAACACAAACCCCCCCACACACACAAACCCCCCCACACACCACACAAACCCACCCACACAACAGCACACACTTACTCCACAACTGCGCGCCCTGAATACCCCCCCGGGCCCGCCTCCGACCGCCACACCGGCACTTACGGAAAGGAAAGAAAAAATCTTATAAAAGAAGGGACAAAACGAGCATCGTATATTCGTCATCATCGTCATTATTATTCTCTCAGCATCGTCATCATCGTCATTACTATTCTACCGTCATCGTCATCATCACCATCGGCACAGACACCATCTTTATTATCATTGCCATTATTCTATCATTATAATCATTATTCTATCATCATCTACATCATCATTATCGGCATCGACACCATCTAAATTATCATTTATTTTGCCATCATCACATTCCCCACCATCATGATCATCATTTTCCTCACCCTCATTCTTCCTCACCATCACCATCATTTTCACCCCCATCAAAATCATCAACGACGAACTAAAGCAAATAAATAAATAAATAAATAAATAAATAAATAAATAAATAAATAAATAAATAAAAAATAAATAAATAAATAAATAAATAAATAAATAAATAAATAAATAAATAAATAAATAAATGATAAACAAATAAATAAAATAGAAAACCAAATATTATTTTTCTAAAAGGAGGGGGAAAAGGGAGCTAAGGGAGATGAGAGGGGAATTTTAAGTGGTGGGGGGAAGGGGATTACAAGGGGGGAGGGAGGGAGGGAGGGAGGGAGGGGGGAGGGGGGAGGGAGGGAGTAACTGCAAGCAAACCTGGAGGGAGGGGAGGGGGGAGAGTGGAGGAGGTGGAGGGGAACTGCAACCCCGGACAGAGGTACTGCAAATTGGCCGCGCGGCATTGTAAGGTGTGGAGGCAAGATAGAGAGATACCACAAAGGGAATGGGGTCTGGAATGGAGGGCGAAGGAGAGGAGGAGTGGGAGACGAAGGAGAGGGGGAAAGGAGAAAATAGAAGAGGGGGGAATGGAAGACGAAGGAGAGAGCGAACAAAGACCGAGAGAGGGAATGGAGGACGAAGGAGAAAGGACATAGAAACCAAAGGAGAGGGAGGGGGGGTGGAGAACGAAAGAGAAAGATAATGGGGAACAAAATAAAGAGGAAATAGAGACCGAAAGAGAGAATGGAGGACGAACGAGTGGACGCGAGGGGGAAGGGGGGGGGGGTAGATAATCATAATTACTTCGCGGCCGGAAATGGCGAGCGGGTTCGAAATTGAAGGAAAAAAAGAAGGAAAAAAAATCGTTCTTGGCTCCCGTCCCCTGATTGAGTGCCTTCGTTCAACGCTGCGAACAGTACCTGCTTGTCTTCGGAGAGGTAGATAGAAGGAGGGAAAATGAGAAAGATGGAAGAGGGGGAGGTGGGTGGAGGGAGGAAGATGGAAGATAGGAAGGTGGGCGGGATGAGCTAAGTAGAAGAGAGGAAGGCGGGTGGAATGAGAGAGACGGATGAAATCAGATAGATGAATGGAATGCGGTAAAAAAAAAAAAAAAAAAAAGACATGTATGGATGTATTATTCATCAAATAAAGGATAATCAGTTACAAAAAGCCCACCTCATTCTCCTTCTCCTCCACCTCCACCTCCACCCCTCGCCCACCCCCTCCCCTCCACCCCCTCCACCCCCACTTCCAC
>NW_023657363.1:7500-17500 GCF_015228065.2 Penaeus monodon | reverse complement strand
GGGAAATCCGAATAAGAGGAACAGGAAGAAGAAAAGGAGAGGAATAGGAGGAGAAGGAGAGAGAAAGATCAAAGAAGAAAAAAAAGGAAAAAAAGAAAAGGAACCACTTTAATAAAGAGATCACCAAAAAGGCAATTGTCTTAAAAATACTTCCAAAACGGCACTCGCAGAATTGAAAAACAATATGTCGGCAACGTCATCATAAACTGCACTCACCCACACACACCCTCACACACATACACCACACACACACCATACACATACACACACATATATACATACATATACATACACACACACACACACACACACACACACACACACACACACACACACACACACACACACACACACACACACACACACACACACACACACACCCTTGAGACTCCCTCCGCACCCTCCCCCTCACCCCACCCCACCCAACCACCACCAACCGTCTATCTCATCATCGAAGAAATCAGGCCATTTTCGCCCCTGTCCCGCCCTACCTTAAGGACCAAGCTTAATCATGCCAGCCGGGTGGGGGGCGGGGGTGGGGGACGGGGGAGGGGGGCGGAAGGAGAGAATAGAAGGGATAGAGGGGGGAGGGGAGGAGAGGGGAGGGGGGTTGAAAGGGAAAGAAGAGAGGTGGAGGAAGGGGAGACGGGGAGGAAGGAAGAGGAGAGGAAGGAGATAACGTAAAGCCAGGAGGGAGACGGGATGAGAGAATGAGTGGAGAGGGGAAGAGGGATAAAGAAATAGGGGAAGGAGGAAAGGGGAATAAGGAGAAAGAAATAGGAAAGGAGTGAGACGACCGAGAAGATAGGCCAAGAAGGACAAGAAAAAGAAAGAGGGAGACGGGGAAAAGCGACAGAAGCAGAGAGAGGAGAGAGATGAGGAGAGAGAGAGAGAGGAGAGAGAGAGAGAGAGAGAGAGAGAAAGGAAGGAAAAGGGGAGAAATGGGGAAAGAGGGAGAAAGAAGGAAGAGGAGGAAAAAGGAGAAAGGGAGAGGGAGAAAAGAGGGCAAAGGGAGAGGGAGCAAGGAGGGTAAAGGGAAAAAGCGACAGAAGCAGCGAGAGGGAGAAAGAGGGGAAAGGAAGAGGGGAAAAGGACTTGAACTTTCGTACGAGAGCCGAAGCCCCGACGTGCGATCACCCCCCGGGGCTCGATGCGGCTCTACGGAGGGCGAGGGGAAAAGAGGGGAGAGGGAATGGCGAGAGGAGGAGGGTGGAGAGAGAGGGAGGGCGAGGGGAGGGGGAGGGGAAGGCGGGGAGGGAGGGAGGGAGAGAGAGAGAGAGAGAGAGAGAGAGAGAGAGAGAGAGAGAGAGAGAGAGAGAGAGAGAGAGAGAGAGAGAGAGAGAGGAGAGAGAGAGAGAGAGAAGAAGAAGAAGAGAGAGAGAGAGGGGGGGGAGGGCGATGGGGAGGGAGAAAGGGATAAGGGAAAGGAGGCGAGAGGGAGAGGACGGGGGAAAATGAGGGGAACGGAGGCGAAGGGAAAGGAAGAAGAGGAAAGGGCGAGAGAAAAGGAAGGGAGAGGGAGAAGGGCGATGGGGAAAGAAGGGGAAAGAAGGGAGGAGGGCGAGGGGAAAGGGAGCGGAAGGGAAAAGGGGAATGGGACTAACAATTAAAAAAATGATATATGAATATATTACCATCATCATTACTATCGCAAGATGATGATGATGATGATGATGATGATGATGATGATGATGATGATGATGATGATGATGATGATGATGATGATGATGATGATGATGATGATGATGTGATGATGATGATGATGATGATGATGATGATGATGACGATGACGATGACGATGATGATGATGATGATGATGATGATGATGATGATGATGATGGAAATAATGATAATAATAGACACTAGTAACAATAACAATAACAACAACAACACCAACAATAATAACAGCACTAACAATAATAATAACAATTACGATAACACCAAAAAATTATAAAAAGTCTTGCAAATCAAATGGCAAAAATAAACAAAAAAAAAAAGTAGACAGAAAACACAAAACTATAGAAATAAAAAGTAAAACCTAAATAATAATAATAATAATAATAATAATAATAATAACAATAATAATAATAATAATAATAATAATAATAATAATAATAATAATAATAATAATAAATTAATTAATTAATTTAAAAAAATTAATCCTCAAATACGATCAAAACAAATCAAAATTACCCCATCCCGCTTAAAAAAAAAATCAAAATCACACACACAAATAATTTTAATAATAATGATAATAAAATCAATAAAATAACTGCAAATGAGCGTAAGCCAAGGCCCAGAGGCTGCCCACCCGGCCGGGAGAGCAGGCAAGGCGGAAGCCACGAGGACGCGGGAGGGGCCACGTCGACCTCCTCATCTGCATGCTCTCGGAAGGAGGGAATGAGGGAGGGAGGGAGGGAAGGAAGGATCGAGGGAGGGGAAAGGGAGGGAGGGAAGGAAACGAACGAAAAAGGGGAAAGAGGGAGGGAGGGAGGGAGAGGGGGGAGGGAGGCGGGAGGGAGGGGGAAGGGGGAGGGAGGGAGGGAAGGGGGGAGGGAGGGAGGGAGGGAGGAACGAACGAACGAAGGAAAGAGGGAGGGAGGGAGGGAAGGGGGGAGGGAGGGAAGGGGGGAGGGAAGGGAGGGAGGGAGGGAGGGAGGGAAGGAGGGAAGGAGGGAGGGAGGGAGGGAGGAAGTGAAGAAGGGAAGAAAGGAAGGAGGGAAGGGGGGAGGGGGAGGGAGGAGGGAGGAAAGATGGAGGAAAGGGGAAGGAAGGAAGGAAGAGAGTAAAGGAGGATAGAAGGGTAGAACGTAGAAAAGAAAAGTAGAAAAGTAGACGGAGAAGCAGAAAGAGAATCATATATAGGAGGAGGAGAAGGAAAAAGAGAAGGAGAAAGAGGAGGAGAAGCTGGAGAAGCTGGAGAAAAAGGAGAAGTATGAAAAGTGGTGGACGATAAGGAGGAGAAGGAGGAAAAGAGGAGAGGAGGAAAAGGGGAGGAGGAGGAAAGGGGAGGAGGAGGAAAAGGAGAAGGCGAAGAAAGAGGAGAAGAAAGAGGGGTAGGAGGAGAAAGGGGGAGAAAGAGGGGTAATAACGCGACGGACGTACAATTTGAAGGAGATGGAGCAACAAAGCCGGATGCGGCAGGTCCACAGCGCTACCGAACTGGGGGAGGGGGGAGGGGGGGAGTACGGTGGGGAAGTGCAGAAGGCGAGGTGAGGAGGGGACCAGAAGGCGGAGGAGGAGAAGGGGAGGAGGAGAAGGCGGGGAGAGGAGGAGGAGGCGGGACGGGGAGGAGGAGGAGGGGTGTTGGAGGCGGGAAGGGGAGGAGGAGGAGGGGTGTTGGAGGAGGGGTTTTGGAGGAGGGGTTTTGGAGGAGGGGTGTTGGAGAAGGGGTGTTGGAGGAGGGGAGGAGAAGGCGAGAGGGAAGAGAAGGGAGGAAGTGCAGAAGGCAAGGGGGAGGTAGGGAAGTGGGAGGGAGAGGATGGGGGGAGGTTAATGGGAACAGAAAGGCCAACAAAAATTGAATTTGAAGAGGAAAATGGGAGGCGAGGACCGGGGGAGGAGGAGGAAGAGGGGAGAGGGGAGGGAGAAGAGGAAGAGATAAGAAAAGGGATGAGGGAAGGGAGAAGAAGAAGTAGGGAGGGAAAAAAGGGTAGGGGAGAGGGATTAAAGATGAGAAAAACTAAAAAGGATTTTTTTTATTAAAAGAGGAAGAAAGGGGGCAGATTTCGGACATTCAAAAAAAAACGACGGGATTGCAAAAAGCGAAGAAAAAAAACACAACAAAAAGAGGAAGAGAATGAGAGATTGAAATCCGAGAAACAAAAAGTGTTACGTGTTACAGACCGACAGAAGGAAGAGAAAAAAAGAAAGGAAAAAAAAGGAAAACCCAATTAATTCAACATCTCCCGAAAAATCCCCCGCGAGCAAAATATTCGTGCAATTGGCAAACGCAACTAATGAAAATGAAGCGGTAAACAAACACGCCAAAAGCTGCCAAGGAAAAGTAAAGAAAACAAGAATAAATAAATAAATAAAAATAAAAATAAATAAATAAAATAATAAGGAAAAAAGAAAAAGAAAGAAAAAAGAGAAATTATATATATATATATATATATATATATATATATATATATATATATATATATATATATATATATATATATATATATATATAAAGGAAAAGACAAGAATATGCGTTAATATCCAATACCTCGCCTATCTATCCCCTTTCCTTTCCGTTCTACCTGTCCCCTTCCCCACTTCCTTCTACCTATTCCTAACCTCCCCTTTTCTCTCTCCCTCTCCCTTTCTATTCCCTTCCTCTCCTTCCCTCTTCCTCCACCACCCCTTCTCTCTCTCCCTCTACCTTCCCTTTCTATTCCCTCCTCTCTTTCCCTTTTTCCTTTCCCCTGCTATTCGCCCCTTCTCTCCCCCCCCCCCTTTATTTCTACCTCTTGCCTTTTACTTCCTATACCTCCTATTCTGCTCCTCTCCTCCACCCCCTCTTCCCCTCTTCCTTCCATCTATCCCCCTTCCCTTCTATCTCACTCCCTCTCCCCCTTCTTCTATCTCCTCCCTCTCTCCCTCCCCCTATCCCCTCCCTTCCCCCTCCCTCCCCCCTTCTCTTCATACCAAGGTTCGTGATAAGATTAGGCAAAGGGCCCTCCCACACATACTCTACCCCCACCCCCATATCTCGGTCCCCGCAAGGCCCTCCCCCACCCTCCCTTCCCTTCCCTTCCCTTCCCTTCCCCTCCTTCCCTTCTCTTCCCTTCCCCTCCCTCCATCCCTTCCCTTCCCTTCCCCTCCCTCCCTTTCATTTCATTCTCTTCCCTCCCTCCCCCTTCCCCTCCCTCCCATTCCCCTCTCCCCCCTACCGCCCACACGCCTCCGTTCTTGTTCCGTTATTAGCTAGTTCCAGCAACTAATCCAATCTGCTCGTTCCCTATCTTACTCTCGCTCACTCCTCTTCCCTCTTTCTTCTCCATCTCATCTTACTACCACTACTACCACCACTATTACTACTACTACTACTACTACTACTGCAACTGCTACTACTACTGCTACTCAGTCATCACCGTCATCATCATCACATTATTCCAACCTCTTCCCCTCTTGCCACTCCTCTGCTGCTTTGTCTTCTGTTCCTTCTTCATTTTCTCTTTCTTATGTCTCCTCTCCCCAGTTTTCTTTTTCTTTGTCCCCGTCCCCGCCCTCCTCCTCCTCCTCGTCTCCCTCCTCCCTATCCACCACCACCACACCACCTCCTCCTCCCTCCCTCCTCCGTCCTTCCTCTTACTTCTCCTCCCTCCTCCTTCCTCCTCCATCCTCCCTCCTCCTCCATCCTCCCTCCTCCATCCCCATCCTCCCTCCTCTTTCCTCCTCCATGTTCCCTCCTCCTCTCCTCCCTCCTCCACACAGTAAGACAAGCAAGGTGAAGGTCGCAGCCACCCCCCCCCACACTCCTCCTACTCCCTCCAAGGACGCGACAGTAACCAACGCAACCGAGGAGCAAGAGGCGAGGCAAGAGGCGAGGCAAGAGGCGAGGCGAGAGGCGAGGCAAGAGGCGAGGCAAGAGGCGAGGCAAAAGACGAGGTAAAGGCGAGGCAAATGGAGAAGCAAATACGAGGTAAAGAAAAGACAAAGACAAGACAAAGAAGAAGCAAAGAAAAGACAAAGAAGAAAGAGGCAAAGACAAGACAAAAACAAAAAAAAAGAAGAAGAAGAGACAAGACAAAGAGGCAAAGACAAATCAAAGAAGAAGAAGAGACAAGGCAAAGAAGAAACAAACGCAAGACGAAGCAGAGGCGAGGCAAAGGAAGGACAGAGAGGATAATGTCAATGTAGGATTTCATACCATTATAACAGGAGCTTTGCGTGGGGTTTCCCTCCATCATTATAGGGGGGGTGGATACATATCGGGGTTCTTGCCACAATAGCGGGGTTTTGACATCACGCTGGGGTTTTCTAACATCATAATTAGTTTTTTTTTTTTTTTTTTTTTTTTGCCATATTAGTGTGGATTGGCATTATATACAATACACTTTGCGACATTACAATGGGGGTTTCTTGTCTACATTTTGTGGAGGTTTCTGACATTATAAAGGGGTTTCCACTCATTATAGTGTTTATTTAATCATCACAGTGGGGTTTTCTGCCAACACAGGAGTTCCCTTTTTTTGCCGTCTTTTAAACTCGGTTGAGGTTTTGGTCATTTTCCATAAGGAGAATGTGTATATAGTCCCCCCTCTTTTCCTCCAAAATTCCATTCTCTCCTCTTTTCCTTCCCTTAACCCTCAAACCCTCATCCCCCACCTCCAGCCCCATTCCCACCCCACCCCTTCCCTCACCCGCCTCACCCCAACCCCTCTCACCCCAACCTCCACCCCCCTTCCCTCACCCACACCACCCCTCCTCACCCTCACCGCTCTCACCCCAACCCCACCCCACCCCAACCCCCCTCACCTTCACCCCAACCCCACCCTAACCCCCCTCACCCTCACCCCACCCCCACCCCGCCCACCCAGCATTTAAAGAAGCGCTCTATATTCACCCGACGCGCCTTCTCCGGGAAACAAATCGCGGCCATTCCGTCTCTCCCGGCGGCGTCTGCTGGGGGGGGGGGGAGAGAGAGAGAGAGAGAGAAAGAGAGAGAGAAGAGGAGAGAAGAGAGAGAGAGAGAGAAAGAGAGACGAAGAGAGAGAGAGAGAGAAGAGAAGACGAGCGAGAGAGGAGAGAGAGAGAGAGAGAGAGAGAGAGAAAAGAGAAAGAGAAAGAAGGGGAAAGAAAGGGAAGAGATAGAGAGAAGAGAAAGAAGAGAGAGAGAGAGAGAGAGAGGAGAGAGATGAGAGAGAGAGGAGAGAGAGAAAGAGAGAGAGAGATAAAGAGAAGAGAAAGAGAAGGAAAGAGAGAGGGGAAGAGAGAGAGAGGGAGAGAGAGAGAGAGAGAGAGAGAGAGAGGGAGAGGAGAGGGGGAGAGAGGAGAGGGAGAGAGAAAAGAGAGAGAGAGGAGAGAGAGAGAGAGAAGAGAAAGAAGAGAGAAAGAAAGAGAAAGAGAAAGAGAAAGAGAAAGAGAAAGAGAGATCGAGAGAGGGAGAGAGAGAGAGAGAGAGAGAGAGAGAGAGAGAGAGAGAGAGAGGGGGGGGAGAAGAGGGGCGAGAGAAGTACCGAAGGATGGAAGGACGGGAGAATGGATAGGGCCAGCGGAGAAGGATGGAGACAGTTAAATGATAAAGAATAGATAAGGCCGGTGGACAGGATAGAAAAAAATGATACTCCAAAGGAAAAGGACAGACTGGATACATGGACATTACAGGGGATACAGGTACGTACCTACCCCCCCCCCCCTACATAGCCTACATCAATCTACAAAATCACTATCTATCTACCAACACACACATCAAACTCGTAACCATCCAAGAGCCACAACAACAGGAATGCAAATGACTTGGAGTGACGATGACGATGATGACGATGACCACCTGTCGAAGCGCAGCTGGACTGAGTTATGAAACGGCTGTAAAATCCAGACGAGACGAGGACGCCGCTCTCGCACTAACGCATGGGAAGGAGGCGCGGCTGGGATGGCGGAAAAGAATCTCTCTCTCTCGCTCTCGCTCTCGCTCTCGCTCTCTCTCTCTCGCTCTCTCTCTCTCGCTCTCGCTCTCTCGCTCTCGCTCTCGCTCGCTCTCGTTCTCGCTCTCTTTCTCTCTCTCTCTCTTCTGGGGGGTGGGGGGTGGAAAAGAAGTAGGCGTGGCTGGGGATATGGAAGAGAAGGGGGGGGGGGTAAAAGAAGGGGGGGGTGGAAGGTAGGAGGAGGTGTGGAGATGCGGGAGAAGATCTATATATTTCTTGAAATATATATACGTGGTGTGTGTGTGTGTGTGTGTGTGTGTGTGTGGGTGTGCGTGTGAGTGTGAGTGTGAAGTGAGTGGTGTGAGTGTGTGTGTGCGGTGGTTGCTGTGTGTGTGCGTGTGTGTTGTCGTGGTGTCGTGCGGTGTGTTGCGTGTGCGTGCGGTGTGTGGTGCGTGCGTGTGTGTGCGTGCGTGTGTGTGCGCATGTGTATGTGTGTATGTTCAGATAGAAAGATGTGTGGACACATTTTCCCTCTTCCTCTCTCCTCCCTCCTCCTCTCCCTATCCCTCTTCCTCCCTCCCTCTCTTCCTTCCTTACCCTCCCGCCCATCTATCCAATCCTCTTTTCCTCAGTCCCTGCCTCTCATTCTCCCTCTCCCTACCTTCCTTCCTTCCCTTCCTCCATTTCATTTTCCCTCTCCCTTCCTTCTTCCCTCACTCCGTCCCTCCTCTACCTCTCTCTCCTTCTCTCTCTCGTTCCCTCCCTCTCTTCTTCTTTCCTCCTTCCCTCCCTCCTACCCTTCTTTCGTCCTTACTTCGTTCCCTCTCTCCCTCTCTCCTTCCTCCCTACCTCTCTCCCTCTCTCCTTCCTTCCTTCCCTCCCTCCCTCCCTCTCCCTGAAAACCCGTCCACTTAATCACGAAAGACGCAAAATGACTCACTTTACCAACTTATCCTTGATTTAAGATGACAAACTCAAGTACCCAATTCACGAAGGAAATTCTCATCAATTCCCTCGAAATACGGACGCGAGGAGAGAAAGAGGGAAGAGAGGAAGGAAAGAGAGGGAGGAAGGGAAGATAATGTCAAATGGAAAGGAAGAACGGGAAGGAAAGGAAGGGATGGAAAAAAGGAAAAGGGGAAAGGGAAAGAAATGGATTATGGATTTATTTATTTTATTTTATTTATTTATTATTTTTAAAGTGCCCTGTCCTACAAGGACGTTGGCGATCATGTATTTCCATGATTTTCTTGGCAATTTTATAGCGGTGGTTTGCCGTTGCCTTCCGCCCGGTGTTTTTATCGAGTCACCATCTCTATTTACCCGGGTCTGGGACCGGCACTGACTTGGGCTGGCTTGCCCACCCAGTGGCCAGGTAGGCAATCGAGGTGAAGTTCCTTGCCCAAGGGAACAACGCGCCGGCCGGTGACTCGAACCCTCGAACTCAGATTGCCGTCGCGACAGTCTTGAGTCCGATACTCTAACCACTCGGCCACCGCGGGATTATGGATAGGCCTATAATTATTTCCTGATGTGAGAAAAGAGAAAGAGAGAAAGAGAGAGAGAGAGAGAGAGAGAGAGAGAGAGAGAGAGAGAGAGAGAGGAGAAGAGAGAATGGAGAAGAGAGAAAGGAGAAGAGAGAGAGAGAGAGAGAGAGAGAGAGAGAGAGGAGGGAGAAAGAGAAAGGAAGGAAAGGGAAGGGAAGGGAAGGGAAGGGAAGGGAAGGGAAGGGAAGGGAAGGGAAGGGAAGGGAAGGAGGAAGGGAAAGGGAAGGGAAGGGAAGGGAGGGGAGAGGGAGAGGGAGAAAGAGAAAGGAACGGGGGAAACTACAAACACAAACAAAGAAACAAACACACACTCTCACCCCCTCACTCTCACGCTCTTTCTCTCACTCTCACTCCCTCTCACTCTCACTCCCTCTCACTCTCACTCCCTCTCACTCTCACTCCCTCTCACTCTCTCTCTCTCACTCTCACTCCCTCTCTCCCTCTCCCTCTTAACAAGCAAAGCAAAATCACCCAGGCTAATAAAGGCAGTGAAGGACCGCCCCCGTGGGTCGGAGCGAAGGTGCAGTTACATGACACTTATGGACAAATTAGGAAGAGTTGGGGGGAGGGGGGAGGGGGAAAGGGGAGAGGAGAGGGGAGAGGGAGAGGAAGAGTTGGGGGAGAAGGGGGAGGGGGAGAGGAGAGGGGTGGTGGTGGGGTGGTGGTGGAAGACGAGAGAAAGAGTGGTTGGAGGAAGGGTTGGGGGGGAAGGGAGAGAGAGAGAGAGAGAGAGAGAGAGAGAGAGAGAGAGAGAGAGAGAGAGAGAGAGAGAGAGAGAGAGAGAGAGAGAGAGAGAGAGAGAGAGAGAAAGAGAGAGAGAGAGAGAGAGGAGGGAGAAAGAGAGAGAGAGATGGAGAAGGAGGGAGGGAGAGGGAT
>NW_023657362.1:0-28219 GCF_015228065.2 Penaeus monodon | reverse complement strand
AAATAATAAAATAATAATAATAATAATAATAAAATAATAATAATAATAATAATAATAAGAAATAATATATAATAATGATATAGTAATAATATTAATAATACAAATGTATCAAATTCCTTTATTCATTTCACTTTTGTTTTTTTTCTATATATGGACACAATTCCTTGATTATCAACATTTATTTCTTTATTTGGTTTTTTTTACTTTTTTTTATTATTATCGTTTTATAATTTTCATATTATCACATTTATCTCAATCTTATCTCTCATTATATATTATTGCATATATATATATTGCAAATTATATATATGAATTATGCTTATAATCTAATTTACATCATACAATAACAACTCAATAAATAGTAATAACAATAAAAAAATAATAACGTTTAAATATTATCATTTTCAATAAACGTAATGTAATTATTACTGTATAAAATATTCAATTATACTACAGTAAAAAAAATGATAATAAAACAATAATATAAATAATATTTAACAATTTTATTATTTAATATATAATTTATTATGTTATATACAGTTAAATAATTTTTTGCAATAATAATAATAATTAAGTAATATAATATAAATAATAATAATAATAAATAATAATAAAATAAATAATATTAAATAATAATAATAAAATAATAATATAGTAATAAAATGATATAGAAAATATTAAATCATCAAATGTTATCCAAATCTCTTTATTCTCATTTTATCATCATTATTGTCATGATAATAGAATTCTGGTAATTATTATCATTATTACCCTAATAATGCCAGAATCATCAAATGAATGGAAAAAACGTCATTTGGAGTCTACTCTCAAAAGGCTATATTTCGCTAGATTTTGCCGCTTTTCGACTTTTGGGATTTTTTTCTTTTACCTTTTTTTTATTATATATGGACACAATTCCTGTTATTATCATCATTATTATCATGATTATCATCATTATTATCGTTATCATCATCATTATCATCATTATCATCATTATCATCATCATTATCATCATTATTGCAATTATTATCATCATTATTGCAATTATTATCATTATTATTGCAATTATTGCAGTTATAATCTATAATTTTACATCTATACTAATAACAATACAATAATAATAGTAATAACGATAATAATAAAAAGAATAACGTTTCTATAATCATTATTTATATCATTATTTTCAATATATCGGTTATTACTGTAATTATTTACTGTTATAATAATTATTTTTTTACAATTATACTACCAAAAAAATATAATAATGATAATAATAAACAATAATAATATTATAACAATATTTAACCATTATTATTATTATAATTATGCTTATTATTATTTATTATTCGTTATTATTTACAGTTTAATATATTTTTTGGCATAATAATAATAATTAAAGTACTATAATAATATAATAATAGTAATAATAATAATAATATAATAATAATAATGATAATAATGATAATAATATGATTAATAGTAATAATTATTATAATCATCAAAATGTTATCCAAATTCTCTTATTCTCACTTTTATCATCATTATTGTCATGATTATCAGAATTCTGGTATTATTTCATTATTACCCTAATATGCCAGAATCATCAAATGAATGAAAAAAGGTCAGTTTGGAGTCTACTCCTCAAAAGGCTATTTTCGCAGTTTTGCCCGCTTTTTCGACTTTTTTGGGATTTTTTTTCTTGTTACCCTTTTTTTATTATATATGAGACACATTCCTGTTATTATCATGGCATTATTTCATGATTAATCATCATATTATCGTTATATCATCATCTTATCATCATTATCATCATCATTATCATCATTATTTGCATTATTATCATCATTATATTGCATTATTAATCATTATTTTGCAATTATTGCAGTTTATAATCTATAATTTTACATCTATACATACCAACTACAATCATAAAGTAATAACATAATAATAACAATTATAACGTTTCTATAATACATTATTTTTCATTATTTCATTAATATCGTTATTACTGTAATTATTACTGTTATAATAATTATTTTTTACAATTATACTACCAGTAAAAATTATAATGATAAGAATAACAATAATAATATTAATAACGATATTATAACAATTTATTATATTATAATATACTTATTATTTTTTATTGTTATTTACAGTTATAATATATTTTTTTGGCAATAATATAATAATTAAAGTAATATAAGGAATACTAATAATGAATATAATAATAAAAATAATAATAATAATACTGATATAATGATATAATAATGATAATAGTAATCTATTATTATCATCAAATGTTATCCAAATTCCTCCTTATTCTCACTTTTATCATCATTTATTGTCATGATTAATAGAAATCGGTAATTTTATCATTATTACCTAATAATTGCCAGAATCATCAATGAATGGAAAAAAACGGTCATTTTGGAGTATCTCTCAAGGCTATATTTCGCTAGATTTTGCCGCTTTTTCTTATTTTGGTATTTTTTTTCTTTTTTAACCTTTTTTTTTTTATTATATATGGAACACATTCCCTGTTATTAGCATCTTATTATCATGATTTAATCATCATATTATCGTTATCATCATCATTATCAATCATTTATCATCATTATCATCATTTCATCATCATTATCCATCATTATTGCAATTATTATCATCATTATTGCAATTATTATCATTATTATTGGCAATTATTGCAGTTTTATAATCTAGAATTTTTACATCTATACTAATAACAACTACATAATATAGTAATAACAATAATAATCACATAATAAACGTTTTTCTATAATTATTAATTATATCATTATTTCAATTAATATTCGTTATTACTGTAATTATTACTGTTATAATAATTATTTTTACAATTATACTACCAGTAAAAATAATAATAAAAATGATAATAATAACCAATGAAAAATATTAATAACAAAATATTATAACAATTATATTATTAAATTATACTTATTATTAGTATTCTGTTATTATTACAGTTATATTATTATTTTTTGGCAATAATAATAATAATTAAAGTATAATATAATATAATAATATAATAATAATAATAATAATAATAATAATAATAATAATATTAATATAATAATAATAATAATATGAGAATATGAATAATAATAATGATAATCAGTAATAATATTAATAATCATCAAATATTATCCAAATTCTCCTTATTCTCACTTTTATCATCATTATTGTCATGATTAAAATTTAGAATTTTGGTAATTATTAATCATTATTCCCTAATAATTGCCAGACTCATGAAATGAATGGAAAAAACGTCCTTTTTGGAGTCTACTCTCAAATGCTATATTATCGCTAGATTTTGCCGCTTTTCGACTTTTGGATTGTTTTTCTTTTACGTTTTTTTATTATATATAGGACACAATTCTGTTATTATCATCATTAATTATCCTGATTATTTCATCAATTATCTTTTCATCATCCATTATCATCTTATCATCATCATTATCATCATTATTGTAAATTATTATCCTCATTATTGGCAATTATTATCATTATTATTGCAATTATTCAGTTATAATCTATAAGTAAAACATCTATACTAATAACAACTACAATAATAATCAGTAATAACAATAATAATAACAATAATTAACGTTCTATAATCATTGTTTGATATCATTATCTTCAATTAATATCGTTATTACTGTAATTATTATGACTGTTATAATAATTATTTTTACAATTATACTTATCCCAGTAAAAAATATAATATGAATATATAGCAATAATATATTAATAACATATTTAATAATTAGTATTATTATATTTATCTTATTATTATTATTATTGTATATTACATGTTTATATATATTTTTTGCAATAATACATAATTAAAATGTAATAATATAAGTAATAATAATAATAATAATAATAATATAATAATAATAATAATAATGATACTAATGGATAGATAATAATGAAATAGTAGTATAATATTAACAATTATCAAATGTTATCCAAATTCTCTTTACTCTCCCTCACTTTTATCATCATTATTGTCATGATTATAGATATTCTGGTAATTATTATCATTATTACCCTAGATAATTGCCAGAATCATCAATGAATGGAAAAAACGTCATTTTGGAGTCTACTCTCAAAGGCTATATTTTCGCTAAGATTTTGCCGCTTTTTCGACTTTTTGGGATTTTTTTTCTTTTACCTTTTTTTATTATATATTACACAATTCCTGTTATTATCATCATTATATCATGATTATCATCATTATTATCGTTATCATCATCCATTATCATCATATCATCATCATTATCCTCATTATTGCAATTATTATCATTATTATTGCAGTTTATTACATTATTATTGCATTATTGCAGTTATAATCTATAATTTTACATCTATACTTAATAACAACTACAATAATAATAGTAATACAATAGTAATAACAATAATAACGGTTCTATAATCATTATTTATATCATTATTTCGAATTAATATCGTTTTACTGTAATTATTACTGTTTATTAATTATTTATATAATTATAACTACCGGTAAAATAATATAATGATAATAATAAAATAATAATATTAAATAACAATATTATACAATTAATTATTATTATAATTATACTTGTTATTATTATTACTGCTATTCTACAGTTATAATATTATTTTTTGGGCATAATAAATCATATTAAAGGTAATAATATATATAATAATAATAATAATAATAATATAATATAAATAATAATGATAATAATGATCATAATAATGATAATAGTATATATTAATAATCATTAAATTTATCCCAATTCCCTCTTTTTCTCCTTTTATCATCATTCTTGTCATGATTAATAGCATTCTGGTAATTATTATCATATACCCTAATAATTGCCAGAATCATCAATGAATGGAAAAACGTCATTTTGGAGTCTACTCTCAAAAGGCTATATTTTGGGCGCTAGATTTGCCGCTTTTTCACTTTTGGGATTTTTTTTCTTTTAACCTTTTTTTTTATTATATATGGACACAATTCCTGTTTATATAATCATTATTATCATGATTATCTCATTATTATCGTTTTCATCATATTATCATCATTATCATCATCATTATCATCATTATTGCAATTCTTATCATCTTACTTGCAATTATTATCATCATTTTGCAATTATTATCCATTATTATGTGCAATTATTGCAGTTAGAATCTATAATTTTACAATACTATACTAATACCAACTACAATAATAATGTAATAACAATAATAATACCATATAAACGTTTCTGTAATCATTATTTATATCATTATTTCAATAATATCGTTATTACTGTAGATTATTACTGTTTATAATATATTTTTTACAATTATACTACCAGTAACAAATATAATATGATCATAATAACAGATAATCATATTAATAACAATATTATAAACATTATTATTATTATAATTATACTTATTATTATTATATTGTTATTATTACAGTTTTTAACATATATTTTTTGGCAATAATAATAATATTTAAAGTAATAATAATATTATTAATAATAATAATAAATAATAATGATAATAATGATAATACTAATGAAATAGTAATAAAATTAATAATCATCAAATGTTATCCAATTCTTCTTTATTCTCACTTTTGCATCATTCTGGTCATGATTAATAGAATTTCTGTAATTATTATCATTATTACCTTAATAATTGCCAAATCTCAAATGGATTTAAAAAACGTCATTTTGGGAGTCTACTCTGAAGGATATTTTCGCTACGATTTGCCGCTTTTTCGACTTTTGGGATTTTTTTCTTTTAAAAACCCTTTTTTTTTTTATATATATGGACACATTCCTGTTATATCATCATTATTATCATGATTATCATCATTATTATCGTTATCATCATCATATATCATCATTATCATCGATCAGTATCATTTATTGCAATTATTATCATCATTATTGCAATTATTCTCATTATTGTTGCCATTATTGCAGTTATAATCCTCTAATTGTACATCTATAATACTAATACAACTACAAGATAATAATATAAAGAACAATAATAATTAACATTAAAACGTTTCTATAATCATTATTTATATCATTATTCAATTAATATTGGTTATTACTGTATATTATTACTGTTATATATAATTATTTTTACAATTATACTACCAGTAAAAATAATAATAATGATATAATAACAATCCTAAAATTTAATAACAATATTGTAACAATTATTATTATTATAATTTATACTTATTATTATTATTATTGTTATTATTTACAGTTATAATATATTTTTTGGCAATAATAATCATAATTAAAGCAATAGTAAATAATAATAATAATAATAAGTAATAATATAATAATAATAATGATAATAATGATTAATCATAATGATAATAGTAATAATATTATAATCATCAATGTTATCCAATTCTCTTTATTCTCACTTTTTATCATCATTATTGTCCTGATTAATAGAATTCTGGTAATTATTACATTATTACCCTAATAATTGCCTAGAATCATCAAATGAATGGAAAAAACGTCCATTTTGGAGTCTACTCTCAAAAGGCTTTTTCGCTAGATTTTGCCGCTTTTTTCGACTTTTGGGATTTTTTTCTTTTACCTTTTTTTTATTATTATAATGGTGGGGGGACCAATTCCTGTTATTATCATCATTATTATCATGATTATTATCATTTTATTGTTATCATCATCATTATCATTATTATCATCATCATTATCTCATTTTGCAATATTATCATCATTATTGCATTATTATCATTATATTGCATTATTTGCAGTTATATCTATAATTTTACATCTATACTAATACAACTACAATAATAATAGTAATAACATAATAAACATAATAACGTTTCTAATAATCATTAATTTATGATCATATTTCAATAATATTCGTTTATTACTGTAATTATTACTGTTATAATAATTTATTTTTTACATTTAACTACCAGTAAAAAAATAATAATGATAATATAACAATAATCCTATTAATAACAATATTTATACATTATTATTATTCTAAGTATACTTATTATTATTTATTACTGTTATTATTACAGTTATAATATATTTTTTGGCAATAATAATTATAAAGTAATAATAATAATAATAATAATAATAATAATAATAATATAATATACATAATAATATGGATAAACTGATAATAGTATAATATTAATAATCTCAAATGTTATCCAAATTCTCTTTATTCTCACTTTTTATCATCATTATTTGTCATGATTAATAGACTTCTGGTAATTGATTTACATTATTACCCTAATAAATTGCCAGAATCAATCAAATGAATGGAAAAACGTCATTTGGAGTCTACTCTCAAAAGGCTATATTTTCGCTAGATTTTGCCGCTTTTCGACTTTTGGGAATTTTTTTTCTTTTAACCTTTTTTATTAATGACACAATTTCCTGTTCTTATCTCATTATTATCATGAATATCATCATTATGATCGTTATCACATCAATCATTATCATCATTTATCATCATCATTATCATCATTATTGCAATTATTATCATTATTATTGCAATTATTGCAGTTATACTCTATATTTTACATCTATACTATAACAACTACAATAATCATAGTAATACCAGATAATAATCACAATAATACGTTTCTATAATCATTTTTATATCATTATTTCATTAATTCGTATTACTGTAATTATTTACTGTATAAATAATTATTTTTACAATTATCTAACCAGTAAAATAATAAATAAATGATAATAATAACAATTAATCAATTAATAAGCAATATTATAACAATTATTATTATGATAATTATACTTATTATTATTATTATGTTATTATAGCAGTTTTTATAATATATTTTTTTGGCAATAATAATAATAATTAAAGTAATAATATAATCATAATAATAATAATAAATAATAATACTTAATAATAATGATAATAATGATAAATAATGAATTAATAGTAATAATATTTAATAATCATCAATGTTATACAATTCTCTTATTCTCACTTTTATCATCATTATTGTCATGATTAATAGAAATTTCTGGTAATTATTATCATTATTACCCTAATAATTGCAGACTCATCAAATGAATGGAAAAACTCATTTTGGAGTCTACTCTCAAAAGGCTAATATTTCCTAGATTTTGCCGCTTTTTCGACCTTTTGGGATTTTTTTTCTTTTTACCTTTTTTTTATTATATATGACACATTTCCTGTTATATCATCATTATTATCATATTATCATCATTATTATCGTTATCATCATCATTATCATCATTATCATCATTATTCATCATCATTTAATCCATATTATTGCAATTATTATCATCATTATTGCAATTATTATCATTATATTGCAATTATTTGCTTTATAATCTATAATTTTACATCTATACTACTAACAACTACAATACTAAATAGTAAAACAATAATAATAACATAATAACGTTTCTATAATCAGTATTTATATCATTATTTCAATTAATATCGTTATTATTGTAAATTATTACTGTTAAATAATTATTTTTACAATTATACTACCAGTAAAATAATAATAATGATAATAAAACAATAATAATATTAATAACAATTTATAACGATGATTATTATTAAATTATACTTATTATTATTATACTGTTATTATTACAGTATAATATATTTTTTTGGCAATAATAATAATAATTAAAGTAATAATAATAATAATAATAATAATAATAATAATAATAGTAATAATAATAACTATAATAATTAATAATGATAAAATGAAATAATAATGATAATAGTAATAATATTAATAATCCCAAATGTTATCCAAATTCTCTTTATTCTCACTTTAATCCTCATTTTTTCATGATTAAATAGATTCTGGTAATTATTATCATTATTACCCTAATAATTGGCGAATCATGAAAATTGAATGGAAAACACGTCAGTTTGGAGTCTACGCTCAAAGGGCTATATTTCACTAGATTGTTGCCCGCTTTTTCGACTTTTGGTATTTTTTTTCTTTTACCTTTTTTTTATTATATATGGACACAAGTCCTGTTATTATCATCATTATTATCCTGCTTATCATCGTTATTATTGTTATCATCATCATTATCCCTCATTATCATCCTCATTATCCTCATTATTGCAATTATTATCATTTATTATTGCAATTATTGCAGTTATAACTATAATTTTACTCTATACTAATACAACTACAATAATAATAGTATAACAATACTATAACAATATAACCCGGTTTTTTTCTATAAATCATTATTTATATCATTATTTCAATTACTATCGTTATTCTGTCTTTTACTGTTATAATAATTATTTTTACAATATACTACCAGTAAAAAATTAATAATAATGATAATAATAACAATATAATATAATACAATATTACACAATTATTTTATTATAATTACTACTTATTATTATTATTCTTACTGTTATTATTACAGTTATAATAGATTTTTTGCATAATCATAATAGTTAAAGTAATAATAATACTAATAAATAATATAATAATAATAATATAATAATAATAACTATGATAATAATGATAATAATAATGATAATCGTACTAAATATTAATAATACATAAATGTTTCCAAATTCTCTTTAATCTCACTTTTATCATCATTATTGTCATGATTAATTAGAATTCTGGTAATTATTATCATTCTTACCCTAAATAATGCAGAATCATCAAATGACATGAAAAAATGTCCATTTTGGAGTCTACTCTCAAAGGCTATAATTTTCGCTAGATTGTGCCGCTTTTTCGACTTTTGGGATTTTTTTCTTTACTTTTTTTTATTATTATGGACACAATTCCTGTTATTATCATCATTATTATCATGATTTATCATCATTATTATCGTTATCATCATCATTATCATCATTATCATCATTTATCATCATCATTATCATCATTATTGCAATTCTTATCACATTATTGCAATATTATCCTTATTATTGCATATTATGCAGGTTAATAATCTATAATTTTACATCTATACTAATAACAACTACAATATATAGTATACCAATAATAATAACAATAATAACGTTTCTATAAATCCCATTATTTATATCATTATTTCAATTAATATCGTTATTAACTGTAATTATTACGTTATAATAATTATTTTTACAAGTATACTACCAGTAACAATACTAATAATGATAATAATACCTAATAATATTAATAACAATTTATAACAATTATTATTATTATAATTTATACTTATTATTATTATTATTGTTTATTATTACAGTTATAATATATTTTTTGGCAATAATAACAATAATGCTAAAGTTAATAATAATAATAATAATACTAATAATACTAATAAAAATAATATAATAATAATACTACTAATGATAATATGATACTAATAATGAATAATATTAATACTATTAATAATCATCAAATGTTATCCAAATTCTCTTATTTCTCACTTTTATCATCATTAGTGTCATGATTAATAGAAATCTTTGTAATTTATTATCATTATACCCTAATAATTGCCAGAATCATCAAATGAATGGAAAAAACGTGCCCCATTTGGAGTATACTCCTCAAAAGGCTATATTTCGCTAGTTTTGCCGACTTTTTTCGGACTTGTGGGATTTTTTTCTTTTAACCTTTTTTTTTATTATTATATATGGTCACAATTCCTGTTTATTATCATCATTTTATCATGATTATCATCATTATTAATCGTTATCCATCATCATTATCATCAATTATCATCATTTCATCATCATATCATCATTATTGCAATTCATTATCATCATTAGTGCAATTATTATCTTATTTTGCAATATTGCAGTTCTCATCTATAATTTTACATCTATACTAATACAACTACAATAATAATAGTAATAACAATAAAATAACATAATAACGTTTCTATAATTTATTATTTTATATCATTATTTCAATTAATATCGTTATACTGTAGTCTTACTGTTATAATAATTATTTTTACAATTATAACTACCAGTAAAAATACTCAATAATGATAATAATAACATAATATATTAATAACATATTATAACAATTATTATTATTATAATTATACTTATTATATCATTTACTGTTATTATTACAGTTATAATAATTTTTTTTGGCAATAATAATACTAATTAAAGTACTAATTATTATAATAATAATAATAATAATAATAATATATCTAATATAATAATCATAATAATAATAATATTAATAATAATATAATAATAATAATGATAATAATGAGAATAAGACATGGATAATAGTAATAATATTATAATCATCAAATATAATCCAAATTCTCTTTATCTCACTTTTATCATCATTTTATTGTCATGATTAATAGAATGTTGGTATTATTATATTATTACCCTATAATTGCCAAGAATCATGAAGAATGGAAAAACGTCATTTTGGAGTCTACTCTCAAAATGCTATATTTCCGCTAGATTTTTCCGCTTTTGTCCGACTTTTGGGATTTTTTTTTTCTTTTAACCTTTTTTTTATTATATATGGACACAAATTCCTGTTTATTATCATCATTATTAATCAGATTAGCATCATTATTTATGTTTATCATCATCATTATCATCATTATCATCATCATTATCATCATTATTGCAATTATTATCATCATTATTGCCCTTATTATCATTATTATTGCAATTATTGGCAGTTATAATCTATATTTAACATCTATACAATAACAACTACAATAATAATATAAGAACAATAATAATAAACAATAATAACGTTTCTATAATCATTATTTATATCATTATTTCAATTATATCGTTATTAATGTAATTATTACTGTTATAATATTATTTTTACAATTATACTACATTAAAAAATAATAATAATGATACTATAGCAATAATAATATTAATAAAATATTATAATAATTAGTATTATTATAATTATCTTATTATTATTATTATTGTTATTATTACAGTTATAATTTATTTTTTGGCAATAATAATAATAATTTAAAGTTATAATAATAATAATACTAATAATAATAATAATAAAATAATACTAATAAATAATAATAATATATGATAATAATGATAATAATAATGATAATATAATAATATTAACAATTATCAAATGTTATCCAACATGCCTCTTTACTCTCACTTTTATTATCATCATATTGTCATGATTAATAGAATTCTGGTAATTATTATCATTATACCCTAATAATTGCCAGAAATCATCAATGACTGGAAAAACGTAATTTTTGGAGTCTACTCTCAAAAGGCTATATTTCGACTAAAGAAAAGAATGTTGCCGCTTTTTCGACTTTTGGGATTTTTTTTCTTACCTTTTCTATTATATATGTAACAATTCTGTTATTATCATCATTATTATCATGGATTATCTCATTATTATCGTTATCATCATCATTATCATCATTACATCATTACATCCAATCATTATCCATCATTATTGCAATTATTATCATCATTATTGCAATTATTAATCATTATTATTGCAATTATTGCAGTTATAATCTATAATGTTACATCTATCTAATACAACTACAATAATAATAGTAATAACAATATAATATATAATAACGTTCTATAATCATTTATTTATATCATTATTTCCATTAATATCGTTATTACTGAATTATTACTGTATCATATTATTTATATAATTATACTACCATAAAAATATAATATGATAATAATAAACAATAATACTATTAATAACACTTATTATAACAGTTATTATTATTATAATTATTACTTTATAATTATTATTACTGCTATTATTACAGTAATAATAAATTTTTTGCAATAATGAATAATAATTAAGTAATAATTAATACATAATAATAATAATAATAATAATAATAATAATAATAATACTAATAATGATAATACTGATAATAATAATGAATATAGTAATAATATGAATAAGCGTAAAAATGTTATCCAAATTCTCTTTTATTCTCACTTTTATCATCATTATTGTCATGATTAATAGACTTCTGTTAATTATTATCATTAATACCCTAATAATTGCCAGAATCATCAAATGAATGTAACAAAACGTCATTTTGGACAGTCTACTCTCAAAAAGGCTATATTTCGGCTGGATTTTTGCCGCTTTTTTCGACTTTTGGGAATTTTTTTTCTTTTTACCTTTTTTTTTATTATTATGGACACAATTCCTGTTTATTATAATTATTATTATTATGATTATCATCATTATTATTGTTATCATCATCATTATCATCATTATCCATCATATCATCATTATTGCAATATTATCATCATTATTGCAATTATTAAATCATTATTATTGCAATTATTGCTGTTATAATCTATAATTTTTACATCTATACTAATACAACTAACAATAATATAGTAATAACAATAATAATAACAATAATAACGTTTCTTTTCTGAATCATTATTTTATATCATTATTTCAATTACTATCGTTATTACTGTATTATTACTGTTAATCATAATAATTATTTTTATATACAATTATACTACCAAGTAAAAAATAATAATGATATAATAACAATAATAATATTAATAACAATATTATAACAATTTTTATTATTATAATTATACTTATTATTATTATTATTGTTATTATCCAGGTTATAATATATTTTTTGGGATCATAATAATATTAAAGTAATAATAATAATAATAATATATATATAATAAGAATATAATCTAAAATAAATGATAATAATGATAAATAATAATGATAATAGTATAAATTATAATCATCAAATGTTATTCCAAATTCTCTTTATTCTCCACTTTTATCATCAGTATTGTCATGATTATAAAGTCTGGTATTATTTCATTATTACCCTAATACTTGCCAGATCATCAATGAATGGAAAAAACGTCATTTTGGAGTCTACTCTCAAAAGGCTGATATTTCACTAGATTTTGCCGCTTTTTTCGACTTTTGGGATTTATTTTTCTTTTACCTTTTTTTTATTATATATGGACACAATTCCTGTTATTATCATCATTATTATCATGATTATCATTCATTTATTATCGTATCATCATTCATTATCATCATTATCATCATCTTATCATCATTATGCAATTCTTATCATAATTTTAAAATTATTAATATTATTCAATATTCAGTTAAAAATTTAATATAAATATTAAAACTCTATAAAATTTAAAAAAATTTTCAATATACATAAGATTTATAAATAAAAAATTTTTAAATAAGTAAATAAAATAATATAAAATAAAATAACAATAAAAAATTTATAACATTTTTTATATATTATATTTAATTAATTATTTTATTTTATTATTACTGTTAAATATTTTTTTCAATATATTTATAAAAAAAATAATAAGATCATAATACAATAATGATATTAATAACAATATTTAACAATTCGTCTTATTATAATTATGCTTATTATATTATTATTTGTTATTATTACAGTTATAATAATTTTGTTGCAATATACTAATATTAAAGTAATAATAATCATAATAATAATAATAATAATAATAATAAATAATTAATAAAAAAAAAAAAAAGAAAAAAAAATTAAATAATAATAATAATGATAATAGTAATAATATAATGGATATAATGCTAATGTATATAATGAAGTAAAGTATAATAGTAAATACTAATAATCATCAATGTTAACCAAATATCTGTATTCTCCTTTATCATCAATTATTGTCATGATTAAAATAATTCAGGTATATTATCATTATTACGCCTAAAATTGCCAGAATCATCAAATGAATGGAAAAAACGTCATTTTTGGAGTCTACTCTCAAAAGGCTATATTTCGCTAGAATTTGCAGTTTTTTCGACTTTTGGGATTTTTTTTTCTTTTACCTTTTTTTTTATTATATATGGACCAATTTTCTGTATTATCATATTATTTATCATGACTATCACATTATTATCGTTTCATCATCATTCTCACATTCTCATCCTTACATCATCATTACATGCATTATTGCAATTATGATCATCCTTATTGCAATAATTATCATTATTATTGCATTTATTGGCAGTTATATATGTATTTTTACATCTATAACTAATAACACTACAATATAATAGTAATAACAATAATAATAACAATAATAACGTTTTTATAAATCATTATTTATCTCATTATTTTAATTAATATCGTTATTACTGTAAGTAATTACTGTTATAATAATTATTTTTACAATTATACTACCAGTAAAATAATAGATATGATAATAATAACAATAATGATATTAATTTACAATCTTATACACCATTCCGGTATTATTATAATTATACTTATTATTATATTATTGTTATTATTACAGTTAAATATTTTTTGATAATACTAGATTAAAGTAATAATAATAATAATAATAATAATAATAATAATTAATAAAAATAATAATCATAATAATATATAATAATATATTAATCGTAATAATAAGATTAATATGATAATAATGATAATAATGATAATAATAATGATAATATTAATAATACTAATAACTCATCAAATGTTGACAAATTCTCTTATTCGCCACTTTTATATCATCATTATTGTCATGATTAATAGAATTCAGGTAATTATTATCATTATTACCCTAATACTTGCCAGAAGATCGATCAAAGATGGAAAAAAACGTCATATTTTGAGTCTACTCTTAAAGCTATATTTCGCTTTATTTTTGCCGCTTTTTCGCTTTTGGATTTTTTTTCTTTTCCCTTTTTTTTAATTATATAATGGACACAAGCAATTCCTTGTTATTATCATCATTCTTATCATGACTATCATCATTTATTAATCGTTATCATCATCATTATCGTCATTATCATCATCTATATCATCAATTATTGCAATTATTATCACAGTATTGCAATAATTATCATTATATTGCAATTAGTGAAGTTATAATATATATTTTTACTCTATACTATAACAACTACCAATAATAATAGTAATACAATAATCATAACAATAATAACGTTTTTATAATCATGAGTTATTTATATCATTATTTTACTTAATATCGTTATTCTGTAATTATTCTGTTTATTATTATTTTTCATTCTCGTACCGTTAAAAATACTAATAATGATAATAATAACAATAATGATATTAATAACCATAGTGTAACACTTCGTATTATTTATATTATACTTATAATTATTATTATTGTTTTGTTTTTTATTATTACAGTTATTAATATATTTTTTGGCAATAATACTTACAATTAAAGTAATGATGATAATACGGTGTAATAATAATAATATGATACTACATAATAAAAGAATAATAATAATAATATAATAATATACATGATAATAATGTAATAATGAATAATAAATTATCATAATAATGATAATAGTAATATACTAATAATCATCAAATGTTTCCAATTCTCTTTATTCTCACTTGTTTATCATCATTAAATTGTCATTATTACTAGAATTCATGTAATTAGTTCATTTATTACCCTAATATTTGCCAGAATCATCAAATGGAGGGACAAACGTCATTTGGAGTCTACTCTCAAATGCATATTTTCGCTAGATTTTGCCGCTTTTTTTTCGACTTTTGGGATTTTTTTTTTCTTTACTTTTTATATATATGGACACGATTCCTGTTATTAATCCTCATTGTATCATGACTATCATCATTATTACGTTATCATCATCATTATATCATTATCATCATCATTTTCATCATTATTGCCATTATTTCATCATTATTGCAATAATTATCATTATTATTGCAATTATTGCAGTTATATATATATTTTTACATCTAGATCTAATAACAACTGCCAATAATAATAGTATAACAATAATGAAACAATAATAACGTTTTTTATAATCATTATTTTATATCATTATTTTCATTGATATCGTTATTACTGTAATTATTACTGTTTAATAATTATTTTTACAATTATACTACCAGTAAAAAATAATAATAATGATAATAATAACATAATGTATTAATAACAATATTGATAAAGAATTCGTATTATTGTAATTATACTGTTATTATTCTTATTGTTATTATTACAGTTAATAATTATTTTTTTGGCAATAATACAATGATTGAAGTAATAATAATAGTAATGATAAATCATAATAATAATAATAATGATAATTCATAATATGATAATAGTGATAATAATGATAATATGATAATAAGAATGATAATAGTAATAATACTATATCATCAAATGTTATCCAATTCTCTTTATTCTCACTTTTATCATCATTCATTGGCTGATTAATATATTCAGGTAATTATTATCATTTATTCCCCTAAATTAGCCAGAATCATCAAATGAATGGAAAAAACGTCATTTTGGAGTCTACTTTTGGAGTCGCTAGATTTTGCCGCTTTTTCGACTTTTGGGATTTTTTTTCTTTTACCTTTTTTTATTATATATGGACACAATTCCTGTTATTATCATCATTATATTATCATGACTATCATCATTATTATCGTTATCCATCATCATTATCATCATTATCATCATTATCATCATCATTATCCTCATTCTTGCAATTATTCTCATCATTATTGCAATAATTATCATTATTTATTGGGCAATTATTTGGCAGTTATATATATATTTTTACATTCTATACTAATAACAACACATATAATAGTAATAACAATAATAATACACTAATACGTTTTTAATAATCATTAGTATGAGTCTTATTTAATTAATATCGTTATTACTGAATTATTACTGTTTATATTATAATATTTTACAATTATACTACCAGTAAAAATATAATATGATAAAATAACAATACTAGATATTAATAACAATATTATCTATTCGGCATTATTATAATATACTTATTATTATTATTATGTTTATTATTACAGTTTATAATATCTTTTTTGGCAGTACTACTAATAATTAAAGTAATAATAATATTAATACTCATACTAATTCTAAGAATAATAATAATAATAATATAATATTAATAATAATGATAGTACTGATAATAATGATATAATGATAATAGTAATGAGAATATAATAATACTATAATCATCAATGTTTCCAATTCTCTTTATTCTCACTTTTATCATCTTATTGTTCATGATTAATAGAATTCCGGTAATTATTTCAGTTTACCCTAATAATGCAGAATCATCAGATGAATAAAAACCTATGTTGTAGTCACTCTCAAAAGCTATATTTCGCTAGATTTTGCCGCTTTTCGAACTTTGGGGATTTTTTTTTCTTTTACCTTTTTTTTATTATATATGGCACATTCCCATGTTATTATCATCATTATTATCATGACTATCATCATTATTATCGTTATCATCATCATTCATCAATCATTACATCCTCATTATCATCATTATTGCGATTATTATCATCATTATTGCAGATAATTAATCATTTATTATTGCAATTATTGCAGTTTAATATATATTTTTACATCTATACTAATAACAGCTACAATATAATAGTAATACCTAATACTAACAATAATCAAACGGTTTTATAATCATATTTTTACATCATTATTTTATTAATATCGTATTACTGTAATATTACTGTTATAAATATTATTTTTTACATTATACTACCAGTAAAATAATAATATGATAATTAGTAACAATAATGATATTAATAACAATATTAGAACCATTCGTATTCTTATAATTATACTTATATTATATTATTTTGTTTATTACAGTTTATAATATATTTTTTGGGCAATATACTAATACTTAAAGTATATAATATAATAATAATATAATAATAATAGTAATAATAATAATAAAATAATAATAATAATAATATATATTATGATAAAATGATAATAATTATTCTAATCATGATAATCGGGGGTTGAGTAATACATACTAATACTCATCATTTTTATCCAAATTCTCCTTTATTCTCACTCTTTATCCATCATTATTGTCTGCTTAAAAGAATTCAGTATTATTATCATTATTACCCTAATATTGCCAGAATTCATCAATAAGTGGAAAAAGACGTCATTTTGAGTCACTCTCAAAAGGCTATATTTCGCTAATTTTGCCTTTTTTTCGACTTTTGGGATTTTTTTTCTTTTAACCTTTTTACTATTATATGGACCTCAAGTCCTGTTATTTATCATCATTATTATCATGACTATCATCATTATTATCGTTTATCATCTCATTATCATCATTATCATCATTATCATCATCATTATCATCCTTATTGCAATTATTACATCATTATTGTTCAATAATTATCTATTAATTGCTTATGCAGTGATAGTATATTTTTTAACATCTATACTAATAACAACTACCATAATAATAGTTATAACCATAATAATAACATAATACGTTTTTTATAATCTTATTTATATCATTATTTTAATTACTATCGTTATTACTGTAATTATTACTGTTATCTATAATGATTTTTACAATTAATACTACAGTACAATAATATAATGATAATATAACAATAATGATATAATAACAAATATTTCACACTTCGTATTATTATAATTATACTTATTATTATTTTATTGTTATATACAGTTTATAATATATTTTTTTTTGGCATATACTAAATATAAAGTAATAATAATAATAATAATAATTAATAATAATATATATAATAATAATAATAATATAAAATCATAATAATAATAATGATAATAATGATATAATGAAATAATGATAATAATAATGATAATAGTGAAGTAATACATATAATCATGAAAATGTTATCCAAATTCTCTTTATTCTCACTTTTATCATCAATATTGTCATGATTAATAGAAATTCAGGTAAATTCTTATCATTATTACCTAAATAAGTGCCAGAAATCATCAAATGATGGAAAAACGTCATTTGGAGTCTACTCCAAAGGCTTATATTCGCTAGAAGTTTGCCGCTTTTTTCGACTTTTGGGATTTTTTTTGCTCTAACTTTTTTTTGTATTATATATGGCACAATTCCTGTTATTATCATCATTATTATCCTGACTATCATCATTATTAATCGTTATCATCTCATTATCATCATTATCATCATTATCATCATTACGATCAGCATTATCCATCATTTATTGCAATTATTATCATCATTTTGCCATAATTATCATTATTATTGCAAATTATTGCCAGTTTAATATATATTTTTTACATCTATACTAATACACACTACAATAATTAATGTAATACCAATAATATAAATAATAACGTTTTAATAATCATTATTTATTCATTATTTTATTAGTATCGTTATTACTGTAATTATTACTGTTATAAGAATTATTTTTACAATTATACTACCAGTAAAAGAATAATAATAATGATAATAATAACAATAATGATGTATATAACATATTATAACTAATTCGTATTATTATAATTATACTTTTATTATTATTATTGTTACTTATTACAGTTATAATATATTTTTTGGCAATAATACTATAATTAAAGTAATAATAATATACTAGTACTAATACTAATAATAATAATAATATACTAATAATATAATAATAATAATAATAATGATAATATGATAATAATGATAATAATGATAATAATAATGCTAATATTACTAATATTACTAATCATCAAATGTTATCCAATTCTCTTTATTCCACTTTTATCATCATTATTGTCTATTAATAGAATTCGTTAATTATTATCATTATTACCCTAATAATTGCAAGAATCCATCAAATGAATGAAAAAACGTCATTTTGGAGTCTACTCTCAAAAGGCTCATTTCGCTAGATTTGCCGCTTTTTCGACTGTTTGGGATTTTTTTTCTTTTACCTTTTTTTATTATATATGGACACAATTCCTGTTATGATCATCATTATGATCATGACTATCATCATATTATCGTTATCATCATCATTATCATCATTAATCATAACTTATCATCATCATTATCATCATTATGGTTATTATTATCATCATTATTGCAATATTATCAATTATTATTGCAATTTTGCAGTTTATATTATATTTTTACATCTATACTAATACCGCAACTACAATAATAATAGTAATAACAATATAATAACATAATAACGTTTTTTTATAATCATTATTTATATCATTATTGGCAATAATACTAATAATTAAAGTAATAATGATATAATAATAATAATAATAATAATAATACTTAATAATGATAATATATACTAATGATAAATAATGATATAATAATGGTGATAGTAATAATCTAATATCATCAATTTATCCAAATTCTCTTATTCTCACTTTATCATCATTATTGTCATGATTAATAATTCCAGGTAATTAATTACATTTTACCCTAATATTGCCAGAATCTCAAAGATGGAAAAAACGGTCATTTTGGAGTCCTACTCTCAAAGGCTATATTTCGCTAGATTTTGCCGCTTTTCGACTTTTGGGATTTTTTCTTTACCTTTTTTATTATATATGGACACATTCCTGTTAATATATCATCATTATTATCATGACGATCATCATTAATTATCGTTATCATCATCATTATCATCATTATAATCATTATCTCATTATCATCATCATTATCATCATTATCATCGATTTTTTGCAATTATTATCATCATTAGTGCATAATTATCTTATTATTGCAATTATTGCAGTTATACTATCTTATTTTTAACATCTTATATAACAACTACAATAAAATAGTAAATAACAAAGAAGCAATAACAATAATAACGTTTTTATAGTAATTATTTATATCATTATTTTAATTAATATCGTTATTAGCTGTAATTATTACTGTTATATATTATTTTTACAATTATACGACCAGGAAAAACTAATTATAATAATGATGAAAATAACAATAATGATATTAATGCAATCTGATAACAATTCGTATATTATAATTATAATTATTAGTATTATTATTGTTATTTATTACAGTTAATAATAATATTTTTTGGCATAATCTAATACTTAAAGTAATATAATAATAGTAGCTAATAATATAATATAATATATGATATAATATAATAATAATAATAATAAAAATAATAATAATGATATAATGATAATAATGATAATAACGATAATAATGATAATAATATGATAGCAATAGTAATATACTAATAATCATCAATGTTTACCAAATTCTCTTTATTCTCATTTTATCATCATTTATTGTCATGTTAATAGAATTCAGGTATGTTATTATCATTATTACCCTAATAATTGCCAGAATCATCAAATGATGGAAAAAAAGTCATTTGTGAGTCTACTCTCAAAAGGCTATCTTTCCTAGATTTTGCCGGCTTTTTCGACTTTTGGATTTTTTTTTCTTTTACCTTTTTTTATATATGGACGACAATTCCTGTTATGATCATCATTATTATCATAACTATCTCATTATTATCGTTATCATCATCATTATCATCATTATCATAATTATCATCATCATTATCATCATTATGAAATTATTAAATCATTATTGCAATAATTATCATTATTATTGCAATTATTGCAGTTATAAGTATTATTTTTACATTTATACTGATACAACTACAATAATAATAGTTATAACAATAAAATAACAGTATATACGTTTTTAATAATCTTTATTTTATATCATTATTGGCATAACACTAATATTAAAGTATAATATAATAATAATATATAAAATGATAATAATATATAATAATAATAATAATGGTAATAATAATATAATATAAATAATAATGATGATATGATATTAATGATATAAGATAATAATATGATGTATTAATAATTACAATAATCATCAAATGTTATCCAAATTCTCTTATTCTCACTTTTATCATCATTATTGTCATGATTAAAAGAATTCAGTAATTATTATCATTATTAGCCTGAATAATTGCAGAATCTCAAAAAAGGGAATGGAAAAAACGTCCATTTTGGAGTCTACTCTCAAAGCTTATATTTCGCTAGATTGTCCCTTTTTTCGACTTTTGGTATTTTTTTCTTTACTTTTTTTATTATATAGGGCAAAATTCCTGTTAGTATCATCATTATTATCAGATATCATCATTATTATCGTTATCATCAGCAGTTATCATCATTATCATCATTATCATCATCAATTATCATCATTCTTGCAATTATTATCATCATTATTGCATCATTTTTCATTATTATTGCATTATTGTCAGTTATATATATATTTTTACATCTATACTAATAACAACTACAATCTAATAGTAAAATAACAATAATATAACATAATAACGTTTTTATATCATTATTTATATCATTATTTAATTTAATATCGTTATTACTGTAATTGATACTGTTATAATAATATTTTTACAATTTATACTCTGCAGTAAAATATTAATATGATATCAAATAGCATAATGATATTAATTATACAATATTATAACAATTCGATTATTATAATTATACTTATTATTATTATTATTGTTATTATTACAGTTATAATAATATTTTTTGGGCAATATACTAATAATTAAAGTAATATAATAATAATACTGATAATAATAAAATAATATAGTAATAATAGAATAATAATAGTAATAATACTAATAACATAATATAATGATAATAATGATAATGATATATAATGAAATAATAATTTATAATAGTAATAATACATAACTATCATCAATGTTATCCATTCTCTTTATTCGCACTTTTTCATCATTAGTGTCATGATTAATAGAATTCAGGTAATTATTATCATTGATTACCCTATAATTGCAGAGTCATCAATTAATGAAAAACCTAATTTTGGAGTCACTCACAAAGCCTATATTTCGCTAGATTTTGCCGGGGGGGGGATTTTTCGACTTTGGGATTTTTTTTTCTTTTAACCTTTTTTTTTATATATGGACACAATTCCTGTTATTATCATCAGTATTATCATGACTATCATCTATTATCGTTATCATCTCATTATCATCATTATCATCATCATTATCATCATTATTGCCAAATTATTATCAATCATTATTGCAATAATTCTATTATTAATTGCAATTATTGCAGTTATAATATATATTTTTCACATCTATACTAATAACACCACATGATAATAGTAATAACATACTAATAACAATATAACGGTTTTATAATCATTATTTATATCATTATTTTATTAATCTCGTTATTACTGTAATTATTACTGTTATAATAATTATTTTTACAAATCATACTACCAGTAAAAATAATAATAAGATTATAATAACAATAAGATATTAATAACAATATTATAACCTTCGGTATTATTTATAATTATACTTATTTCTTCTTTTGTTATTATTAGAGTATAATCAAAAAAATATGGTTGGCAATAATCTAATATTAAAGTAATAATAGTAATCTAATAATATAATAATCATAATAATAAATAATAATAATAATCGTACTACGGATAATAATGATAATAATGATAATAATGATAATAATATGATAATAGTAATATACTAATAATCATCACATGGTTATCCAAATTCTCTTTATTCTCACTTTTATCATCATTATTGTCATGATTAATAGAATTCAGGTAAATTTATTATCATTATTACCCTAAATAGTTGCCACAATCATCAAATGCCATGGACAAAACACGTCCATTTGAGTCTCCTCTCAAAAGGCTATAGTTTCGCGAGATTTTGCGCTTTTTCGATTTTTTGGATTTTTTTTCTTTGTATCTTTTTTTATTATATATGGATACAATTCCTGTTATTATCATCATTATTATCATGACTATCTCTTTTTCGTATCATCAATCATTATCATCATTAGCATCATCATTATCCATCATTATTGCAATTATTATCATCATTATTGCAATAATTATCATTAATTTTGCAATTATTGCAGTTATAATAATTTTTTAACATCTATACTATAACAACTACCATAAAATAGTAATAACATAAGAATAACAATAATAACGTTTTTATAATCCATCTTTATATCATTATTTTATTAATATCGTTATTACTGTATTATTACTGTTATAATAATTATTTTTTACAATTATACTACCATAAAAATAATAATAATGATAATAATAACCATAATGAGATTATACAATATTATAACAATTCGTATTATTAGCATTAAACTTATTATTATTATTAGTATTATTATACAGTTTATAATATATTTTTTTGGCAATAATACTACTAATTAAAGTATAATAATAATAATAATAATACTGAATAATAATAATATAATAATCATATATAATATAATCTGATATACATAGATAATAATGATAATAATTCTAATCATTCTCATCTTTAATAATACTAATAATGCTCAAAATGTATCCCACTTCTCTTTAGTCTCATTTTTATCATCTATTGATATGATTAATAGATTCCAGGTATTAATATCATTATTACCCAATATTGGCCAGAATCATCAAATGAATGGAAAAACGTCATTTTGGAGTCTTACTCTCAAAAGGCTATATTTCGCTAGATTTGCCGCTTTTTTTCGACTTTGGGATTTTTTTTTTTCTTTAACCTTTTTTTTTAGTTATATTGACACAATTCCTTTTATCTCATCCCATTATTTCATGACTATCATCATTATTATCGTTATCACATCATATCATCATTATCTTCATCATTATTGCAATTATTATCATCATTATTGCAAATAATTAATCATTATTATTGATATGATTGCAGTTATATATATATTTTTACATCTAACTAATAACAACTACATAATAATAGTAATAACATAATAATAACAAAATAACGTTTGTTATAATCATTATTTTATATCATTATTTTAATTAATGCTCGTATTTCTGTGATTAGTATACTGTTATAATAATTATTTTCAATTATACTACCAGTAAAATAATAATACTGATAGTATACAATATGAATTTTAATAACAGTATTCATATAACCAATTCGTTATAGTTCTAATATACTTTATTATTATTATTATTGTTATTAATACAGTTATAAATAGAGTTTTTTGCAATATAATAATTATTAAAGTCTAATAATAATAATAATAATATAATAATAATAATAATAATAATAATCATAATAGTAATGTATATTAACTAATAATATAATAATATGATAAGCATGATAATAATGATAATAATGATAACATAGTAAATATACTAATAATCATCAAATGTTTCCAAATTATCTTTATTCTCACTTTTATCATCATTATTGTCATGATTAATAGAATTCAGGTAATTATTATCATTATTACCCTAATCATTGCCAGAATCATCAAATGAATGGAAAAAACGTCATTTTGGAGTCTACTCCAAAAGCCTATATTTCGCTAGATTTTGCCGCTTTTTCGACTTTTGGGATTTTTTTTCTTTTACCTTTTTTTTATTATATATGGACACAATTCCTGTTATTATCATCATTATTATCATGACTATCATCATTATTATCGTTATCATCATCATTATCATCATTATCATCATTATCATCATCATTATCATCATTATTGCAATTATTATCATCATTATTGCAATAATTATCATTATTATTGCAATTATGCAGTTTATGATATATATTTTTACATCTATACTAATAACAACTATAATAATAATAGTAATAACAATAATAATAACAATAATAACGGTTTTTATAATCATTATTTATATCATTATTTTAATTAATATCGTTATTACTGTAATTATTACTGTTATAATAATTATTTTTACAATTATACTACCAGTAAAAATAATAATAATGATAATAATAACAATAATGATATTAATAACAATATTATAACAATTCGTATTATTATAATTATACTTATTATTATTATTATTGTTATTATTACAGTTATAATATATTTTTTTGGCAATAATACTATAATTAAGTAATAAATAATAATATAATAATAATAATAATAATAATAATAATAATAATAATAATAATAATATATATAATAATCATATATATAATTGATAATAATGATAATAATGATAATATGATATAGATAATACTAATAATCATCAAATGTTATCCAAATTCTCTTTATTCTCACTTTTATCATCATTATTGTCATGATTAATAGAATTCAGGTAATTATTATCATTATTACCCTAATAATTGCCAGAATCATCAAATGAATGGAAAAAACGTCATTTTGGAGTCTACTCTCAAAAGGCTATATTTCGCTAGATTTTGCCGCTTTTTCGACTTTTGGATTTTTTTTCTTTTACCTTTTTTTTATTATATATGGACACAATTCCTGTTATTATCATCATTATTATCATGACTATCATCATTATTATCGTTATCATCATCATTATCATCATTATCATCATCATTATCATCATTATTGCAATTATTATCATCATTATTGCAATAATTATCATTATTATTGCAATTATTGCAGTTATGATATATATTTTTACATCTATACTAATAACAACTACAATAATAGTATTAACAAATAATAAAATAATAACGTTTTTTATAATCATTATTTATATCATTATTTTAATTAATATCGTTTATTACTGTAATTATTACTGTTATAATAATTATTTTTCCCAAATTATACAACCCGTAAAAATAATAAAATGATAATATACAATAATGATATTAATAACAAAATTATAACAATTCGTATTATTATAATTATACTTATTATTATTATTTTGTTTTTTATTACAGTTATAATATATTTTTTGGCAATAATACTAATATTAAAGTAATAAAATAATAATAATAAAAATATAATAAAAATAATTTAAATAATAAATAATAATAAGAATTAATAATAAATAATGATAATAATGATAATAATGATAATAATGATAATAATAAGAATAGTAATAATACTAAAAATCATCAAATGTTTTCCAAATTCTCTTTATTCTCACTTTTATCATCATTATTGTCGGATTAATAGAATTCAGTAAATTTTTATCATTATTACCCTAATAATTGCCAGAAACAAACCCAAATGAATGGAAAAAAAAGTCATTTTGGAGTCTACTCTCAAAGGCTATATTTCGCTAGGGTTTTGCAGCTTTTTCGACTTTTGGGATTTTTTTTCTTTTTACCTTTTTTTTTTTTATTTATGGACACAATTCCTGTTATTATCATCATATTATCATGACTCTCATCATTATTATCGTTATCATCATCATTTA
>NW_023657361.1:96492-105808 GCF_015228065.2 Penaeus monodon | reverse complement strand
TTTTTCGATTCTTGATGGCATTATTGGGAATACATTAAAATAAGAATGTATTAATCTAACAATATATAGTGAGAATAAAGGAATTTTGAACATTTGATATTATTAATTATTATGTATTAATTATTATATTATATTATTATTATATTATTATTTATTATTATAATATATATACTAATATATATGAAATTGCCAAAAAATCTATTATATCTTATAATAAATTAATATTAGTATAATTATAATTATTATGATTAATATATTATATTATTATTTATTATTATAAATTAATTATATAAATGATAGTATAATGAATATAATTATTAATATAATATTTAATAATTATATTATAATATTATTAGTATTATATTTATTAATGTTATATTATTATTATTTGTTATTATAATAATTATTATTGTAATATAATTATAAAAAAATTAATAATCAATGATGTTAATATTTTATGTATATTTTAATTATTTATTATTATATTTGTGTATATATTGCAAAAAATATTAAATAATAATATGAATAAGATGATAAATATGATAAGAATAATATTAATAATCTATATGATATTATATAGGAATTTGTTATGTTATATATAAAAAAGGTATAATAAAAACATTCCAAAATCAAAAAGAAATTGCAAATATGCTTTAATATATCAAAATACTTTTTCATATTGTGATTAGATTAAATATGGAATAATGATAATAATACAAATTGTATTAATGTGATAAAGCAATTTGTATAATATAATTAAAAAGATTTAATAAACATCAATAATAAAAAAATTATATAATTATATTTTGAGATATTTATATTATTTTTTATTATTTGTATTTCGATTTTAGGTATTATATATTATAATTATTATCAAAAATTATTATATCTGTAAAATAAAATAATAAAATGAAAAGATATTATAATAATATTGTATGTATAATATTAGTTATATTATTATTATTTTATTATATACTTATTATTATTTATGTATATAATTATGCATAATTAATTATTAATAAGATAATTAATAAAATATAATTAATATAATAATAAATAATTATTATAAAATGTATTAATTTTATATTGTTATATATTTATTATTATTATTGTTTATTATATTATTAAATATATGTATATAAATAAAAATATATTAATAACAACTAATTCAATAATATAATAATTAATAATGATATAATTATATATTATGTGAAATGATATTGATTATTATAATAATATATATATTATAACGATATGATAATAAAACGAATTGTTCCAATAAATATATAAAAAAGGTAATAAGAAAAACTTCCCAAGAAGTCGAAAAGCCGGCAAATCTAGCGAAATATAGCCTTTTGAGAGTGTACTCCAAAATGACGTTTTTTCGATTTCTTTTGGTGATTTCGGCAATTATTATGGTAATAATGATAATAATTACCAGAATTTGTATTAATCCTAACAATAATGATGATAAAAGTGAGAATAAAGAGAATTTTTTATAACATTTGGAATATTATTAAAAATTTATATTATTATTATTATTATTATTATTATTATTATTATTATTATTCTTCTTATTATTTATTATTATTATTATTACTATTATCTTAATTATGAGTATTATTGCCAAAAATCTATTATATCTGTATATAACATTAATAATAAATCAGTAGAAGTATAATAATAATAATGCTAGTGGTTATAATATTGTATTAGTCTTTATTATTGTTATTATCATCATTATTATATTTGTACTGTACAGTAAACATTGCAAAAATAATTTATTATAACAGTCAATAATTACAGTAATAACGGATACTAATTAAGATAATGATATAATAATAATTATAAAATCGTTATTATTGTTATCATTATTGTTATTCCTATTATTATTGTTGTGGTTATTAGTATTATTGTCAAAATATATACTATAACTCCAATATTGCAATAATAATGATAACATTGCAATAATGATGATAATAATTGCTATAATGATGATAATGATGATGATAATGAGATAATGAGATATGATGATGATAACGTAATAATGATGATACTCATTGCTAATGATGATGATAATAACGGAATTGTGTCGCATATGATAATATAAAAAGGTATACAGAAAACATTCCCAACAAGTCGAACAAAAAAGCGGCAAAAATCTAGCGAAATATAGACTTTTGAGAAGTATACTCCCAAATGACGTTTTTTCGATTTCTTTGGTGATTTCGGCAATTATTAGGGGTAATAATGAATAATTACAGAATTGTAAAAAAAAAAATTATCTAACAATAATGATGATAAAAGTGAGATAAAGAGAATTTTTGATAACTTTGAATATTATTAAAATTATTATTAGTATTTATTATTATTATTATTATTATTATTATATTATTATTATTATTATTACTAATAGCTTAATTATTAGTATATTGCCCAAAAAAATCTATTATATCAGTAATCAATAACAATAATAATATAAGTATAGTATATATATAATGCTATTGGTTATAATTTGTTATTATATTGATTATTTTTATTATCATCATTATTATTATTTGTACTGGTAGTATAATTGCCAAAATAATTATTATAACAGTAACTAATTACAGTAATAACGATGCCTAAATTAAGATAATGAATATAATAATATTATAAATCTTTATTTATTGTTATTAATTATTGTTTTACTCTTATTTTGTTTTGGTGGTTATTAGTATTAGTGCAAAAATATATACTAGAACTCCAATAATTGCATAATAATGAACAATTTGCAATAATGATTATAATAATTGGAATAATGATGATATGATGATGATAAAGATGATAATGATGATAATGATGATGGATAACGATATAATGAATTGATAATCAATGATAATGATGATGATAATAAACAATGTTTTGTCTCATATTAATATAAAAAAGGTAATAAAGAAAAACATTCAAAATCGAAAAAGCGGCAATCTAGCGAAATATGCGTTTTGTCGATTTCCTTTGGTGATTTCGGCAATTATTAGGGTAATAATGATTATAATTACGCATAATTGTATTATTCATAACAATAATGATGATAAAAGTGAGAATAAAGAGAATTTTGATAAAATTTGAATATTGTAAAATTTTATTATTATTTATTATTATTATTTTATTATTATTATTATTATTATTATTATTATTATTATTAATTATTATTATTATTATGTTATTATTACTATTTCTTTATTATTAGTATTATTGCAAAAATTATGTATATCTGTAATTAATAACAATAATAAAAATAAGAATAAGTATAATGATAATAATGCTAGTGGTTATAATATTGTTATTAGTATTTATTATTGTTATTATCTCATTATTACTATTTGTACTGTATAAATGCAAAATAATTTATTTCTACAGTAATAATTACGTAATAACGATAATAATTAAGATACTGATATAAATAATAATTATAAAATCGTTTATATTGTTATTATTATTGTTATTACTATTATTATTTGTGGTTATTAGTATTATTGCAAAAATATATACTATAACTCCAATAATTGGAATAATAATGATAACATTGCAATAATGATGATAATAATTGCAAATGAGATAATGGGATGATAATGATTATAATGAATAATGATGATAATAATGATGATAATGATGATAATGAGGATGATAACGATAATAATGAGATAATCATGATAATGATGATGATATTAACAGAATTGGTGTCCAATATATATAAAAAGGGATAAGAAAATATTCCCAAAAGTCGAAAAAGCGGGCAAAATCTGCGAAATTTAGCCTTTTGAGGGATACCCAAAATGACGTTTTTTTTCGATTTCTTTGGTGATTTCGGCGTTTCCGGCAATTGTAATTAGGGTAATAATGATAATAATTACCAGAATTGGGTATAATCATAACAATAATGATGGATAAAAGTGGAAAAAGAGAATTTGGGAGGGGGGATAACATTTGAGTATTATTAAAATTATTATTATTATATTATTATTATTATTATTATTTATTATTATTATTATTATTATTACTATTATCTAATTTATTAGTATTATTGCCAAAAAATCTATTATTATCTGTAATAATAACCAATAATAATAAAGTATAGTATAATAATAATAATGCAGTGTTATAATTTGTTATTAGTATATATTATTGTTATTATATCATTATTTATATTTTGTACTGGTAGTATAAATTGCATAAATAATTATTATAATAGTAATAATTACAGTAATAACGAGACTAAATTAAGATAATGATATAAATATAATTATAAAATCGTTATTATGTTATTATTATTGTTATTACTATATTATTGTTGTGGTTATAGTATTATTGCAAAATATATACTAAACTCCAATAATTGCATAATAATGATAACAATTTGCATAATGAATGATAATATTTGAAATAATGATGATTAATGATGATGATATGATTGATAATGATGATGATAACGATAATAATGATATATCATGATAATGATGAATGATAAAAAAAACAGATTGGTGTCCCATATATATATAAAAAGGTATAAGAAAAACTTCCCCAAAGTTCGAAAAGCAGCAAAATCTAGCGAATATAGCCTTGGAGAGTTAGCTCAAAATGACGTTTTTTGGATTTCTTTGGTGATTGCCGGCAATTATTAGGGTAATATGATAAATATTACCAGATTGGTATTAATCTAACATAATGAATGATAAAAGTGAGAATAAAGATAATTTTGATAACATTTGAATATTATTAAAATTTATTATTATTATTATTATTATTATTATTATTATTATGATTATTCCTATATATTATTATTATTATTATTATTAACTATTACTTATTATTAGGCATTATTGCCAAAAATCTATTATATCTTCTAATAACATAATAATAATAAGTATAGTGTATAATAATAATAATGCTAGTGGTTATATATTGTTATTAGTATTAATTATTTGTTTATTATCATCTTATTATTATTTGTACTAGTCGATGATTGACAAAAATAATTATTATACAGTAATAATTACAGTAATAACGATACTAAATTAAAGATAATGATATAATAATAATTATAAATCGTTATTATTTGTTACTATTATTGTTATTACTATTATTATTGTTGTGGTTATTAGTATTATTGCGAAAATATATACTATAACTCCAATAATTGCAATAATAATGATAACAATTGCAATAATGATGATAATAATTGAAAATAAATGATATAATGCTGATTGATAATGATGATAGTGATGATTATGATGATGATAAGATAATAATGATGATAATCATGATTTAATGATTATGATGATATAACAGGAATTGGTTTCCATATATAAGAATAAAAAGGTAATAAAGAAAAACATTCCCAAGTCGAAAAAAGCGGCAACATCTAGCGAAATATAGCCTTTTGAAGAGTATACTCCAAATGGACGTTTGTTTCGATTGCTTTGGTGATTTCGCAATTATTCGGGTAATAAATGATAATAATTACATGAATTGTATTAATCATAACAATAATGAATTGATAAAAGTGAGAATAAAGATAATTTTGATAACATTTGAATATTATTAAATTATTATTTTATTATTATTATTATTATTATTATTATATTATTATTATTATTATTATTATTATTATTATTACTATTTCTTAATATTAGTATTATTGCCAAAAAATCTATTATATCTGTAATAATAACAATAATAATAATAAGTAAAGTCTAATACTAATAATGCTAGTGGTTATAATAATTGTTATATTATTATTATTGTTATTATCCATCATTATTATTATGTTTTACGTAGTATAATTGCAAAAATTTATTATAACATAATGATTACAGTAATAACGATACTATTAAGATAATATATAATAATAATTATAAAATGTTATTATTGTATATTATTGTTTATTGTAGTGAATCTCACCCATCAGACGGAAGAAATGGAATGGAAGATTAACCCCTTCCGCTTGCAAACATGTGGCCGTCATGACTGGTATACGGGTCCAGGAAGATGGGGGAGAGAGATGTCTTTATGATCGGCTTTGCTATTGTTTTTTATGTATAATTCTTGTCTTTTCATAGTTAAGTTAAAAATTCTAATTCCACGTTTTCTTTTTTATCCAGTTGTATGGAGAGCACATTATGGTGCTGGGGCTATATAGTATGGAGTTCTTCTTTTTTATCAGTCATTTAACTAAACTACTTACTTTTTTTTTTTTTTTTTTTTTTTTAAAAATTGGGGCAGCTTTACAACATGCCTTTTTAAAGAAGTAATAATCTTAATTTTCGGAAAGGGGAAAGAAACCAACCTCTTTTGAGAGGAATGCACCTTCCCTGGGTTGAACCCGAGATTCCCTCTTAATATTCATCTTACTTGTGGGGAGGGTATATATATAGGCCGGGGCAGCCCAGGTCAGGGGGGGGGAGAGCATTTTGGTCGTGAGGCTGCAAGGTCGTGATTGGGTTCCTGTCGTAAGAGTACGAGCTATAGGCGGTAAGGTGGCCATGTTTTAACCTTTTTTTTTGCCTCTGTACTTGAATAGGGTGAGTGCTCTCTTTCGTTTTTTTTTTATCTTGAATTGTTTAAAACTCGCATTTTGAATGTTTGGTCTTAATTCTTATCAGCATCTTGTGTTTAAATGTATTTTACCTGTTTATTTTCAACGGGTTTTAACTAAAAAATTTTTTGTAAAAATGAATTGAATACTTTTAGACCCCATCATGCATCCCCTCCATTTTGTCTAATTAAACCCTTTGTCAAATAACCCAAGTTGATTTTGGAACGCATATGATGCCTGCCTCACTCTGCCTTTATATAGATGTAAAGAATTAGGAGAATTTAGGCAAAACAAGAGAACCCCCCCCCCCCCGTTTGAATCCTGGGCATATAACCCATCGGATTTTTAAACTTGCACGAGTTCAAATCCTTAAATCTGATTTCTATCGCTTCAGGTCGACACGGCACTCCTCTCGGATGTAACCACGCTAACCCGTTGTTGACCCTTGAGCCTTGTAACTTCTATACACTTTACACTTGCTGTCCTATCACTTCATTTACACCTTCAACACGGAAAGCCCTCTGCCTTTAAGCACACTATACCGTCGCGTTCCCTGGACGAATTAAACAGGTGGTGGCAGTTAGCCTTGTACCACGGATCGCGGTCATCTTGCTTGCATATCGGCTACATTCTTACTATTATTATTGTTGTGGTTATTAGTATTATTGGCAAAAATATATACTATAACTCCAAATATTGCAATAATATGATAACAATTCAATATGATGATAATATTGGCAATAATGATGATAATGATGATGAATGAATGATAATGATGATAATAGATGATGATAACGATAATATGATGATAATCATGATAATGATGATGATGATAATCCAGGAATTTTGTCCTATATATATAAAAAAGGTATAAGAAAAACATTCCCAAAGGTTCGAAAAAGCGGCAAATCTAGCGGGAATATAGCCTTTTTGAGAGTATACTCAAAATGACGTTTTTTCGATTTCTTTGGTGATTTCGGCAATTATTAGGGTATATATAATAATTACCATAATTGTATTAATCATAACAAAATTATGATAAAAGTGAGAATAAAGAGATTTTGATAACATTTGAATATTATTAAAATTATTATTATTATTATATTATTATTATTATTATTGATTATTATTATTAATTATTATATTATTATTATTATTACTATTATCTTATTATTTAGTATTAATGCCAAAAAATCTATTATATATGTATAATAACAATAAAATAATAAGTATAAGTAAATAATACTATGCTAGTGGTTATCAATAGTTGTTATTAGTATTATTCTTGTTATTATCATCATTATTATTATTTGGATACTGTAGTATATTGCAAAAATATCATATATAACAGTAATAATTACTGTAATAACGATACTAATTAAGATAATGATATAAATAATAATTATAAAATCGTTATTATTGTTATTATTATTGTTATTACTATTATTATTTGTTGTGGTTATTAGTATTATTGCAAAAATATATACTATAACGCCAATGATTGTGGTTATTATGATAACAATTGCAATATGATGATATAATTGCAATAATGATGATAATGATGATGATAATGATGATATGATGATAATGATGATGATAACGATAATAATGATTGATATCATGATAATGATGATGATAATAACAGGATTGGTGTCCCATATATAATATAAAAAAGGTATAAGAAAAACATTCCAAAAGTCGAAAAAGCGGGAAAAATCTAGCGAATAGCCTTTTAGGAGTATACTCCAAAATGACGTTTTTCGTTTCTTTGGTGATTTCGGCATATTAGGTACTAATGATAATAATTACCGAATTGGTTTAATCACTAACAATAATGAAGATAAAAGTGAGAAAAATGAGAAATTTTGATAACATTTGGAATATTATTAAAAATTATTAATTATTATTATTATTATTATTATTATTATTATTATTATTATTAAATTTTATTATTATTGATTATTATTATTAACTATTATCTTAATTATTAGTATTATTGCCAAAAAATCTATTATATTTGGAAAAATAACATAATAATAATCAGTATAGTATAAATAATAAAATGCTAGTGTTATAAATATTGTTATTAGTATTATTATTTTTATTATCTCATTTTCATTATTTGACTGGTAGTATAAATTGCAAAAATAATTATCATAACATAACTAATTACAGTAATAACGATACTAATTAGATAATTTATAAATAATAATTATAAATCGTTTATTATTGTTATTATATTTGTTATGACCTATTATTATTGTTGGTGGTTATTGTATTATTGCAAAAAATATCCTATAGGACTCCATAATTGCAATAATAATGATAACAATTGCAATAATGATGTAATAATTGCATAATGATGCTAATGATGATGATAATGATGATAAATGATGATGATCACGATAATGATATGATAATCATGATAATGCATGATGATAATAACAGGATTGGTCATATATAATATAAAAAAAGGTATAAGAAAAACTTCCCTAAAGTCGAAAAGCGCAAATATCTAGCAAATATAGCCTTTTGAGAGTAGACTCCAAAATACGTTTTTTTCGATTTCTGTGGTGATTTCGGCAATTATTAGGGTAATAATGATAATAATTACCAGAATTGTATTAATCATAACAATAATGATGATAAAAGTGAGAATAAAGAGAATTTTTATAACATTTGAATATTATTAAAATTATTATTATTATTATTATTATTATTATTATTATTGTTATTATT